>NC_092089.1:79075909-79333409 GCF_045679555.1 Salvelinus alpinus | reverse complement strand
CTATAACATCCCAGTCAGACCTGTATGAGCTTGGTCTCCTTTGGCTCCATTTGTGTGCAAGTGAGTGGAGATGTGATTAATTATACATACATTAATAGCAAAAGTATGAATAATTCACGAGGTCGTCAAACGTCAAAGCTACTTTCCCTCCCTTTCAGCGTGATGAAAAGATTTTTAATAATAGACCCCCGTCCAGAAGTCTGTTGCTGCATTCCAGAGGACGGGGCTGAGAGGGTTTGTTTTAGCCTGATCTTGTTGTTGTCTTACTAGAGAGAAGCATTGTTCTAGCCCACCGCACCCAGTCAGAGAGAGTCGGAGAGTGGAATAGCACCTGTGTTGTGCTTTGTCCATGTATCTGCCTTTGTGGTAAAATGCAAATGAGACGAAGACAATGTATCCACTGAGTAGCAGGTTACCAGTGTAACATCACGTTCAGTAGAGTCACGCCATTGACATAGAGAGAAGGGAGGATGGGGAACCGTGGTTACATTTGAGACTTGTGTGTGTCAAGTGTGTTAAGACAATAAGTGTGTGTGCGTGTTTGTGTGTGCGGTTGGGTGTGTGTGTGTATGTTTGTGTGTCAGCGTGTGCCTTTTTTAAAGCTATCTATTATGCCCGTCTGTCTTGAGCGAAATCCTGAAGGAATGCGTCGAGATTAAGATTTGGGGTTTTACATACTAAAAAGGGGAGAAAAAACTTGGCTATCGCGTACTAGCTTTTTCAAAGGGAGGAATCAGCTTACTTTTCTCTTAAGCCTGTGGAACCTAATCAAACTCAAATAGAGGGAACTTCCCCTGATGGAGTCCCAGGGGATTTCCCTTCATTTGGAAGTCAGGACAGAAAAAATAAGGAAAAATCCAAATAAAATCACACTCTCATCCCAAAACCTGTCATCTGAGACAGGTGGACAGGTACATCGGAATTCCCTGAACAGGCCCTGGAATTCCAGAAATACCTGGAATTAGATGAATGGTGGAAGTTGGAACATTTAATCGGAATGTGTAATCCACGCAGATTTACCAAATTTCCTGTTCTTCCGGCGATAGGTATAAAACTGGTGTTGCTACCAGCCATTTTAGCTTTCCAAGTGAAATAACCTAGCGAGGATTTCGAAGGACTTCTTCTCAATTGTGGCCTCTATCTGTTCACCAATGTAACAGGGGAGAGGGGAGACTAATTTAATGTACTCATAATTCTCACCGCTTTTAGTGAATGTTCCTTCCCTTTCACTAAATCAAAATCTCAAATAGGAGCAACACTGCAGCATCTCGCCCACATTCTTAGCTAATAATCCTACATACTTAAGAGTGGCACTGGTAGTAGGCTGAACTTTAATGAGTAGGCTGTGCTCCTTTACACTCAAATACAAATATACAGTATAGTAGGATATATTGTAGGATACAGTATCACTGAGTACAGTATATAAATATGATTCACAGTACAAAGCTGTGTGCCGCAGGATGGCGAATGACCCAAACCTTGAATTGTTGTACATAATTAAATTATTGAATAAACATTTTCCTATGACATAACATTTGACGTATCCGCGTCCTAGCGGGTGTACAGAGAGCTATCAATCCAGGACAGTGCACTTTGTTGTGACCACATGACACAACCTGATATGGTACCTCAAGGGGCTATGTTTTCCCAAAAAATATCAGATGTACCTCAAGGGGCTATGTTTTCCCCCAACATATCTGATGTACCTCAAGGGGCTATGTTTTCCCCCAACATATCTGATGTACCTCAAGGGGCTATGTTTTCCCCCAACATATCTGATGTACCTCAAGGGGATATGTTTTCCCCCAACATATCTGATGTACCTCAAGGGGTTATGTTTTCCCCCAACATATCTGATGTACCTCAAGGGGCTATGTTTTCCCCCAATATATCTGATGTACCTCAGGTGGCTATGTTTTCCCCCAATATATCTGATGTACCTCAAGGGGCTATGTTTTCCCCCAACATATCTGATATACCTCAGGTGGCTATGTTTCCCCCAACATATCTGATGTACCTCAGGTGGCTATGTTTTCCCCCAATATATCTGATGTACCTCAGGGGCTATGTTTTCCCCCAACATATCTGATGTACCTCAAGGGGCTATGTTTTCCCCCAACATATCTGATGTACCTCAAGGGGCTATGTTTTCCCCCAATATATCTGATGTACCTCAGGTGGCTATGTTTTCCCCCAATATATCTGATATACCTCAAGGGGCTATGTTTTCCCCCAACATATCTGATGTACCTCAGGTGGCTATGTTTTCCCCCAATATATCTGATGTACCTCAAGGGGCTATGCTTTCCCCCAACATATCTGATATACCTCAAGGGGCTATGTTTTCCCCCAACATATCTGATGTACCTCAGGTGGCTATGTTTTCCCCCAATATATCTGATGTACCTCAAGGGGCTATGTTTTCCCCCAACATATCTGATGTACCTCAAGGGGCTATGCTTTCCCCGAACATATCTGATGTACCTCAAGGGGCTATGCTTTCCCCCAACATATCTGATGTACCTCAAGGGGCTATGTTTTCCCCCAACATATCTGATGTACCTCAAGGAGCTATGTTTTCCCCCAACATATCTGATGTACCTCAAGGGGCTATGTTTTCCCCCAACATATCTGATGTACCTCAAGGGGCTATGTTTTCCCCCAACATATCTGATGTACCTCAAGGGGCTATGTTTTCCCCCAACATATCTGATGTACCTCAAGGGGCTATGTTTTCCCCCAACATATCTGATGTACCTCAAGGGGCTATGTTTTCCCCCAATATATCTGATGTACCTCAGGTGGCTATGTTTTCCCCCAATATATCTGATGTACCTCAAGGGGCTATGTTTTCCCCCAACATATCTGATATACCTCAGGTGGCTATGTTTCCCCCAACATATCTGATGTACCTCAGGTGGCTATGTTTTCCCCCAATATATCTGATGTACCTCAAGGGGCTATGTTTTCCCCCAACATATCTGATGTACCTCAAGGGGCTATGCTTTCCCCCAACATATCTGATGTACCTCAAGGGGCTATGTTTTCCCCGAACATATCTGATGTACCTCAAGGGGCTATGCTTTCCCCCAACATATCTGATGTACCTCAAGGGGCTATGTTTTCCCCCAACATATCTGATGTACCTCAAGGGGCTATGTTTTCCCCCAACATATCTGATGTACCTCAAGGGGCTATGTTTTCCCCCAACATATCTGATGTACCTCAAGGGGCTATGTTTTCCCCCAACATATCTGATGTACCTCAAGGGGCTATGTTTTCCCCAACATATCTGATGTACCTCAAGGGGCTATGTTTTCCCCCAATATATCTGATGTACCTCAAGGGGCTATGCTTTCCCCCAACATATCTGATGTACCTCAAGGGGCTATGTTTTCCCCCAACATATCTGATGTACCTCAAGGGGCTATGCTTTCCCCCAACATATCTGATGTACCTCAAGGGGCTATGCTTTCCCCCAACATATCTGATGTACCTCAAGGGGCTATGTTTTCCCCCAATATATCTGATGTACCTCAAGGGGCTATGTTTTCCCCCAATATATCTGATGTACCTCAAGGGGCTATGCTTTCCCCCAACATATCTGATGTACCTCAAGGGGCTATGTTTTCCCCCAACATATCTGATGTACCTCAAGGGGCTATGCTTTCCCCCAACATATCTGATGTACCTCAAGGGGCTATGCTTTCCCCCAACATATCTGATGTACCTCAAGGGGCTATGCTTTCCCCCAACATATCTGATGTACCTCAAGGGGCTATGTTTTCCCCCAACATATCTGATGTACCTCAAGGGGCTATGCTTTCCCCCAACATATCTGATGTACCTCAAGGGGTTATGTTTTCCCCCAACATATCTGATGTACCTCAAGGGGCTATGTTTTCCCCCAATATATCTGATGTACCTCAGGTGGCTATGTTTTCCCCCAATATATCTGATGTACCTCAAGGGGCTATGTTTTCCCCCAACATATCTGATGTACCTCAAGGGGCTATGTTTTCCCCCAACATATCTGATGTACCTCAAGGGGCTATGCTTTCCCCCAATATATCTGATGTACCTCAAGGGGCTATGCTTTCCCCCAATATATCTGATGTACCTCAGGTGGCTATGTTTCCCCCCAATATATCTGATGTACCTCAAGGGGCTATGTTTTCCCCCAATATATCTGATGTACCTCAAGGGGCTATGTTTTCCCCCAACATATCTGATGTACCTCAAGGGGCTATGCTTTCCCCCAACATATCTGATGTACCTCAAGGGGCTATGTTTTCCCCGAACATATCTGATGTACCTCAAGGGGCTATGCTTTCCCCCAACATATCTGATGTACCTCAAGGGGCTATGTTTTCCCCCAACATATCTGATGTACCTCAAGGGGCTATGTTTTCCCCCAACATATCTGATGTACCTCAAGGGGCTATGCTTTCCCCCAACATATCTGATGTACCTCAAGGGGCTATGTTTTCCCCCAACATATCTGATGTACCTCAAGGGGCTATGTTTTCCCCAACATATCTGATGTACCTCAAGGGGCTATGTTTTCCCCCAATATATCTGATGTACCTCAAGGGGCTATGCTTTCCCCCAACATATCTGATGTACCCCAAGGGGCTATGTTTTCCCCCAACATATCTGATGTACCTCAAGGGGCTATGCTTTCCCCCAACATATCTGATGTACCTCAAGGGGCTATGCTTTCCCCCAACATATCTGATGTACCTCAAGGGGCTATGTTTTCCCCAACATATCTGATGTACCTCAAGGGGCTATGTTTTCCCCCAATATATCTGATGTACCTCAAGGGGCTATGCTTTCCCCCAACATATCTGATGTACCTCAAGGGGCTATGTTTTCCCCCAACATATCTGATGTACCTCAAGGGGCTATGCTTTCCCCCAACATATCTGATGTACCTCAAGGGGCTATGCTTTCCCCCAACATATCTGATGTACCTCAAGGGGCTATGCTTTCCCCCAACATATCTGATGTACCTCAAGGGGCTATGTTTTCCCCCAACATATCTGATGTACCTCAAGGGGCTATGCTTTCCCCCAATATATCTGATGTACCTCAAGGGGCTATGCTTTCCCCCAATATATCTGATGTACCTCAGGTGGCTATGTTTTCCCCCAATATATCTGATGTACCTCAAGGGGCTATGTTTTCCCCCAATATATCTGATGTACCTCAAGGGGCTATGCTTTCCCCCAACATATCTGATGTACCTCAAGGGGCTATGCTTTCCCCCAACATATCTGATATACCTCAGGGGGCTATGTTTTCCCCCAACATATCTGATGTACCTCAGGTGGCTATGTTTTCCCCCAATATATCTGATGTACCTCAAGGGGCTATGTTTTCCCCCAACATATCTGATGTACCTCAAGGGGCTATGTTTTCCCCCAACATATCTGATGTACCTCAAGGGGCTATGCTTTCCCCCAACATATCTGATGTACCTCAAGGGGCTATGTTTTCCCCCAATATATCTGATGTACCTCAAGGGGCTATGTTTTCCCCCAACATATCTGATGTACCTCAAGGGGCTATGTTTTCCCCCAACATATCTGATGTACCTCAAGGGGCTATGTTTTCCCCCAACATATCTGATGTACCTCAAGGGGCTATGTTTTCCCCCAACATATCTGATGTACCTCAAGGGGCTATGTTTTCCCCCAACATATCTGATGTACCTCAAGGGGCTATGTTTTCCCCCAATATATCTGATGTACCTTAGGTGGCTATGTTTTCCCCCAATATATCTGATGTACCTCAAGGGGCTATGTTTTCCCCCAACATATCTGATATACCTCAGGTGGCTATGTTTTCCCCCAATATATCTGATGTACCTCAAGGGGCTATGTTTTCCCCCAACATATCTGATGTACCTCAGGGGGCTATGTTTCCCCCCAATATATCTGATGTACCTCAAGGGGCTATGCTTTCCCCCAACATATCTGATGTACCTCAAGGGGCTATGTTTTCCCCCAATATATCTGATGTACCTCAGGTGGCTATGTTTTCCCCCAATATATCTGATGTACCTCAAGGGGCTATGTTTTCCCCCAACATATCTGATGTACCTCAAGGGGCTATGCTTTCCCCCAACATATCTGATGTACCTCAAGGGGCTATGTTTTCCCCGAACATATCTGATGTACCTCAAGGGGCTATGCTTTCCCCCAACATATCTGATGTACCTCAAGGGGCTATGTTTTCCCCCAACATATCTGATGTACCTCAAGGGGCTATGTTTTCCCCCAACATATCTGATGTACCTCAAGGGGCTATGCTTTCCCCCAACATATCTGATGTACCTCAAGGGGCTATGTTTTCCCCCAACATATCTGATGTACCTCAAGGGGCTATGTTTTCCCCCAACATATCTGATGTACCTCAAGGGGCTATGTTTTCCCCCAATATATCTGATGTACCTCAAGGGGCTATGCTTTCCCCCAACATATCTGATGTACCTCAAGGGGCTATGCTTTCCCCCAACATATCTGATGTACCTCAAGGGGCTATGCTTTCCCCCAACATATCTGATGTACCTCAAGGGGCTATGCTTTCCCCCAACATATCTGATGTACCTCAAGGGGCTATGCTTTCCCCCAACATATCTGATGTACCTCAAGGGGCTATGTTTTCCCCCAACATATCTGATGTACCTCAAGGGGCTATGCTTTCCCCCAATATATCTGATGTACCTCAAGGGGCTATGCATTCCCCCAACATATCTGATGTACCTCAAGGGGCTATGTTTTCCCCAACATATCTGATGTACCTCAAGGGGCTATGTTTTCCCCCAATATATCTGATGTACCTCAAGGGGCTATGCATTCCCCCAACATATCTGATGTACCTCAAGGGGCTATGTTTTCCCCCAACATATCTGATGTACCTCAAGGGGCTATGCTTTCCCCCAACATATCTGATGTACCTCAAGGGGCTATGCATTCCCCCAACATATCTGATGTACCTCAAGGGGCTATGTTTTCCCCAACATATCTGATGTACCTCAAGGGGCTATGTTTTCCCCCAATATATCTGATGTACCTCAAGGGGCTATGCATTCCCCCAACATATCTGATGTACCTCAAGGGGCTATGTTTTCCCCCAACATATCTGATGTACCTCAAGGGGCTATGCTTTCCCCCAACATATCTGATGTACCTCAAGGGGCTATGCTTTCCCCCAACATATCTGATGTACCTCAAGGGGCTATGCTTTCCCCCAACATATCTGATGTACCTCAAGGGGCTATGTTTTCCCCCAACATATCTGATGTACCTCAAGGGGCTATGCTTTCCCCCAATATATCTGATGTACCTCAAGGGGCTATGCTTTCCCCCAATATATCTGATGTACCTCAGGTGGCTATGTTTTCCCCCAATATATCTGATGTACCTCAAGGGGCTATGTTTTCCCCCAATATATCTGATGTACCTCAAGGGGCTATGCTTTCCCCCAACATATCTGATGTACCTCAAGGGGCTATGCTTTCCCCCAACATATCTGATATACCTCAGGGGGCTATGTTTTCCCCCAACATATCTGATGTACCTCAGGTGGCTATGTTTTCCCCCAATATATCTGATGTACCTCAAGGGGCTATGTTTTCCCCCAACATATCTGATGTACCTCAAGGGGCTATGTTTTCCCCCAACATATCTGATGTACCTCAAGGGGCTATGCTTTCCCCCAACATATCTGATGTACCTCAAGGGGCTATGTTTTCCCCCAATATATCTGATGTACCTCAAGGGGCTATGTTTTCCCCCAACATATCTGATGTACCTCAAGGGGCTATGTTTTCCCCCAACATATCTGATGTACCTCAAGGGGCTATGTTTTCCCCCAACATATCTGATGTACCTCAAGGGGCTATGTTTTCCCCCAACATATCTGATGTACCTCAAGGGGCTATGTTTTCCCCCAACATATCTGATGTACCTCAAGGGGCTATGCTTTCCCCCAATATATCTGATGTACCTTAGGTGGCTATGTTTTCCCCCAATATATCTGATGTACCTCAAGGGGCTATGTTTTCCCCCAACATATCTGATATACCTCAGGTGGCTATGTTTTCCCCCAATATATCTGATGTACCTCAAGGGGCTATGTTTTCCCCCAACATATCTGATGTACCTCAGGGGGCTATGTTTCCCCCCAATATATCTGATGTACCTCAAGGGGCTATGCTTTCCCCCAACATATCTGATGTACCTCAAGGGGCTATGTTTTCCCCCAATATATCTGATGTACCTCAGGTGGCTATGTTTTCCCCCAATATATCTGATGTACCTCAAGGGGCTATGTTTTCCCCCAACATATCTGATGTACCTCAAGGGGCTATGCTTTCCCCCAACATATCTGATGTACATCAAGGGGCTATGTTTTCCCCGAACATATCTGATGTACCTCAAGGGGCTATGCTTTCCCCCAACATATCTGATGTACCTCAAGGGGCTATGTTTTCCCCCAACATATCTGATGTACCTCAAGGGGCTATGTTTTCCCCCAACATATCTGATGTACCTCAAGGGGCTATGCTTTCCCCCAACATATCTGATGTACCTCAAGGGGCTATGTTTTCCCCCAACATATCTGATGTACCTCAAGGGGTTATGTTTTCCCCCAACATATCTGATGTACCTCAAGGGGCTATGTTTTCCCCCAATATATCTGATGTACCTCAAGGGGCTATGCTTTCCCCCAACATATCTGATGTACCTCAAGGGGCTATGTTTTCCCCCAACATATCTGATGTACCTCAAGGGGCTATGCTTTCCCCCAACATATCTGATGTACCTCAAGGGGCTATGCTTTCCCCCAACATATCTGATGTACCTCAAGGGGCTATGCTTTCCCCCAACATATCTGATGTACCTCAAGGGGCTATGTTTTCCCCCAACATATCTGATGTACCTCAAGGGGCTATGCTTTCCCCCAATATATCTGATGTACCTCAAGGGGCTATGCTTTCCCCCAATATATCTGATGTACCTCAGGTGGCTATGTTTTCCCCCAATATATCTGATGTACCTCAAGGGGCTATGTTTTCCCCCAATATATCTGATGTACCTCAAGGGGCTATGTTTTCCCCCAACATATCTGATGTACCTCAAGGGGCTATGCTTTCCCCCAACATATCTGATGTACCTCAAGGGGCTATGTTTTCCCCGAACATATCTGATGTACCTCAAGGGGCTATGCTTTCCCCCAACATATCTGATGTACCTCAAGGGGCTATGTTTTCCCCCAACATATCTGATGTACCTCAAGGGGCTATGTTTTCCCCCAACATATCTGATGTACCTCAAGGGGCTATGCTTTCCCCCAACATATCTGATGTACCTCAAGGGGCTATGTTTTCCCCCAACATATCTGATGTACCTCAAGGGGCTATGTTTTCCCCAACATATCTGATGTACCTCAAGGGGCTATGTTTTCCCCCAATATATCTGATGTACCTCAAGGGGCTATGCTTTCCCCCAACATATCTGATGTACCTCAAGGGGCTATGTTTTCCCCCAACATATCTGATGTACCTCAAGGGGCTATGCTTTCCCCCAACATATCTGATGTACCTCAAGGGGCTATGCATTCCCCCAACATATCTGATGTACCTCAAGGGGCTATGTTTTCCCCAACATATCTGATGTACCTCAAGGGGCTATGTTTTCCCCCAATATATCTGATGTACCTCAAGGGGCTATGCTTTCCCCCAACATATCTGATGTACCTCAAGGGGCTATGTTTTCCCCCAACATATCTGATGTACCTCAAGGGGCTATGCTTTCCCCCAACATATCTGATGTACCTCAAGGGGCTATGCTTTCCCCCAACATATCTGATGTACCTCAAGGGGCTATGCTTTCCCCCAACATATCTGATGTACCTCAAGGGGCTATGTTTTCCCCCAACATATCTGATGTACCTCAAGGGGCTATGCTTTCCCCCAATATATCTGATGTACCTCAAGGGGCTATGCTTTCCCCCAATATATCTGATGTACCTCAGGTGGCTATGTTTTCCCCCAATATATCTGATGTACCTCAAGGGGCTATGTTTTCCCCCAATATATCTGATGTACCTCAAGGGGCTATGCTTTCCCCCAACATATCTGATGTACCTCAAGGGGCTATGCTTTCCCCCAACATATCTGATATACCTCAGGGGGCTATGTTTTCCCCCAACATATCTGATGTACCTCAGGTGGCTATGTTTTCCCCCAATATATCTGATGTACCTCAAGGGGCTATGTTTTCCCCCAACATATCTGATGTACCTCAAGGGGCTATGTTTTCCCCCAACATATCTGATGTACCTCAAGGGGCTATGCTTTCCCCCAACATATCTGATGTACCTCAAGGGGCTATGTTTTCCCCCAATATATCTGATGTACCTCAAGGGGCTATGTTTTCCCCCAACATATCTGATGTACCTCAAGGGGCTATGTTTTCCCCCAACATATCTGATGTACCTCAAGGGGCTATGTTTTCCCCCAACATATCTGATGTACCTCAAGGGGCTATGTTTTCCCCCAACATATCTGATGTACCTCAAGGGGCTATGTTTTCCCCCAACATATCTGATGTACCTCAAGGGGCTATGTTTTCCCCCAATATATCTGATGTACCTTAGGTGGCTATGTTTTCCCCCAATATATCTGATGTACCTCAAGGGGCTATGTTTTCCCCCAACATATCTGATATACCTCAGGTGGCTATGTTTTCCCCCAATATATCTGATGTACCTCAAGGGGCTATGTTTTCCCCCAACATATCTGATGTACCTCAGGGGGCTATGTTTCCCCCCAATATATCTGATGTACCTCAAGGGGCTATGCTTTCCCCCAACATATCTGATGTACCTCAAGGGGCTATGTTTTCCCCCAATATATCTGATGTACCTCAGGTGGCTATGTTTTCCCCCAATATATCTGATGTACCTCAAGGGGCTATGTTTTCCCCCAACATATCTGATGTACCTCAAGGGGCTATGCTTTCCCCCAACATATCTGATGTACCTCAAGGGGCTATGTTTTCCCCGAACATATCTGATGTACCTCAAGGGGCTATGCTTTCCCCCAACATATCTGATGTACCTCAAGGGGCTATGTTTTCCCCCAACATATCTGATGTACCTCAAGGGGCTATGTTTTCCCCCAACATATCTGATGTACCTCAAGGGGCTATGCTTTCCCCCAACATATCTGATGTACCTCAAGGGGCTATGTTTTCCCCCAACATATCTGATGTACCTCAAGGGGCTATGCTTTCCCCCAACATATCTGATGTACCTCAAGGGGCTATGTTTTCCCCAACATATCTGATGTACCTCAAGGGGCTATGTTTTCCCCCAATATATCTGATGTACCTCAAGGGGCTATGCTTTCCCCCAACATATCTGATGTACCTCAAGGGGCTATGTTTTCCCCCAACATATCTGATGTACCTCAAGGGGCTATGCTTTCCCCCAACATATCTGATGTACCTCAAGGGGCTATGCTTTCCCCCAACATATCTGATGTACCTCAAGGGGCTATGCTTTCCCCCAACATATCTGATGTACCTCAAGGGGCTATGTTTTCCCCCAACATATCTGATGTACCTCAAGGGGCTATGCTTTCCCCCAATATATCTGATGTACCTCAAGGGGCTATGCTTTCCCCCAATATATCTGATGTACCTCAGGTGGCTATGTTTTCCCCCAATATATCTGATGTACCTCAAGGGGCTATGTTTTCCCCCAATATATCTGATGTACCTCAAGGGGCTATGCTTTCCCCCAACATATCTGATGTACCTCAAGGGGCTATGCTTTCCCCCAACATATCTGATGTACCTCAAGGGGCTATGCTTTCCCCCAACATATCTGATGTACCTCAAGGGGCTATGTTTACCCCAACATATCTGATGTACCTCAAGGGGCTATGTTTTCCCCCAACATATCTGATGTACCTCAAGGGGCTATGCTTTCCCCCAACATATCTGATGTACCTCAAGGGGCTATGCTTTCCCCCAACATATCTGATGTACCTCAAGGGGCTATGCTTTCCCCCAACATATCTGATGTACCTCAAGGGGCTATGTTTTCACCAAATATCTAGCAGGCAGACGGCTGCCGTGTTGGGTTGTCGTTTCATATTCCATAATAAAGATCTCTCTCTCTCTCCCTCTTTCTCTCTCTCTCTCTCTCTCTCACTCCCACTCTCACTCTCCGGTCCCTGTCTTCATCAGAATGACAAGGCATCTTCGCAGACATTTTTGTTGGATGAAGATTTGCGGCAGCTCATTACAGACTGGGAGGCTCGGCGAGCGGATGCACTCTGAGATGGATTGAGTGGGTCGTGTTATTGACATGCTTTAATCTGACACTGGATAAGGAATCAGTCACACAAACACACTAAGGGAGTAACAGTCTGCACGCATACACACACACACGTACATACATACATACACACACACACACGCGCGCACGCGCACGCACACACACACACACACGCACACGCACGCACGCCCGCACACACACACACACACACACACACACACACACACACACACACACACACACACACACACACACACACACACACACACACACACACACACACACACACACACACACACACACACACACACACACACACACACAGTCTGCCTCCAGACAAGGCCGAGAGAGCCACTCTGGCAAATAGGGGAGGCAGCGGCCGACTGGTATACAGGTGGAACTTTATCAGTGCTCATTAATCCTGCTTTCCCTGAATATTCACTCAAACAAGTCATGTTTACACACTGGGCTTGGGATGGCCATTGTGGCCAGACGGGTGGTGAGGGTGGACACTAGCCAGGACGTGAGTGCAGGGGTTAAGAGGCTCATATACACACACACACACACACACACACACACACACACACACACACACACACACACACACACACACACACACACACACACACACACACACACACACACACACACACACACACACACACACACACACACACACACACACACACACACAGTACCTGTATACACTGGTTGTGCAGCACCACTACTGATGCACTTTCCTGTCTCACAAATGAGAGCCTCTATCTCGCTATGTTCTCACATCACCCCCTTTGTTATGAAGCCCCTAAATAAGATCTGGTGCAACCAATTACCTACATAATTAGTTAACTAAAGCCCACCTGTGTGCAAGTGTCTCATGATCTGTAACATGATCTCATACACCTGTTCTGAAAGGCCCCAGAGTCTGCAACACCACTAGCAAGGGGCATCACCAAGCCAGTGGCACCATGAATATCAAGGAGCTCTCCAAACAGGTCAGGGACAAAGTTGTGGAGAAGTACAGATCAGGGTTGGGTTATAAAAACATATCAGAAACCTTGAACATCCCACAGAGCACCATTAAATCCATTATTTAAAAAATGGAAAGAATATGGCACCACAACAAACCTGCCAAGAGAGGGCCGCCCACCAAAACTCGTGGACCAGGCAAGGAGGGCATTAATCAGAGAGGCAACAAAGAGACCAAATATAACCCTGAAGGAGCTGCAAAGCTCCACAGCAGAGATTGGAGTATCTCCATAGGACCACTTTAAGCCATACACTCCACAGAGCTGGGCTTTACGGAAGAGTGGCCAGAAAAAAGCCATTGCTTAAAGAAAAAAATAAGCAAACTTGTTTGGTGTTTGCCAAAATTCATGTGGGAGACTCCCCAAACATACTGCAGAAGGTACTCTGGTCAGATGAGACTAAAATTGAGCTTTTTGGCCATCAAGGAAAATGTCTGGCGCAAACCCAACACCTCTCATCACCCCGAGAACACCATCCCCACAGTGAAGCATGGTGGTGGCAGCATCATGCTGTGGGGATGTTTTTCATCGGCAGGAACTGGGAAACTGGTAAGAATTGAAGGAATGATGGATGCTGCTAAATACAGGGAAATTCTTGAGGGAAACTTGTTTCAGTGTTCCAGAGATTTGAGACTGGGACAGAGGTTCACCTTCCAGCAGGACAATGACCCTAAGCATACTGCTAAAGGAACACTTGAGTGGTTTAAGGGGAAACATTTAAATGTCTTGGAATGGCGTAGTCAAAGCCCAGACCTCAATCCAATTGAGAATCTGTGGTATGACTTAAAGATTGCTGTACACCAGCGGAACCCATCCAACTTGAAGGAGCTGGATCAGTTTGTCATTGAAAAATTGCCAAAAATCCCAGTGGCTAGATTATAGAGACATACCCTAAGAGACTTGCAGCTGTAATTGCTGCAAAAGGTGGCTCTACAAAGTATTGACTTTGTGGGGGTGAATAGTTATGCACGCTCAAGTTTTCATTTTTTTGTCTTATTTCTTGTTTGTTTCACATTAAAAATTATTTAGCATCTTCAAAGTGGTAGGCATGTTGTGTAAATCAAATGATACAACCTCCCCCCAAATCTATTTTAATTCCAGTTTGTAAGGCAACAAAATAGGAAAAATGCCAAGGGGGGTGAATACCTTCGCAAGCCACTGTAGGTTTAGGTGACTGGTGGATATGATCGGGTTAGTTGAATGGTGGATATGATAGGATTAGTTAAATGGTGGATATGATAGGATTAGTTGAATGGTGGATATGATAGGGTTAGTTGAATGGTGGATATGATAGGATTAGTTGAATGGTGGATATGATAGGATTAATTGAATGGTGGATATGATAAGATTAGTTGAATGGTGGATATGATAGGATTAGTTGAATGGTGGATATGGTAGGATTAGTTGAATGGTGGATATGATCGGATTAGTTGAATGGTGGATATGATCGGATTAGTTGAATGGTGGATATGATAGGATTAGTTGAATGGTGGATATGATAGGATTAGTTGAATGGTGGATATGATAGGATTAGTTGAATGGTGGATATGATAGTATTAGTTGAATGGTGGATATGATCGGGTTAGTTGAATGGTGGATATGATAGGATTAGTTGAATGGTGGATATGATAGGATTAGTTGAATGGTGGATATGATAGGTTTTTGGTTACTTGTGGATATGATAGGTTTATGTGACTGGTGGATATGATAGGATTAGTTGAATGGTGGATATGATAGGTTTTCGGTTACTTGTGGATATGATAGGTTAATGTGACTGGTGGATATGATAGGGTTAGTTGAACGGTGGATATGATAGGTTTAGGTGAACGGGGGATATGATAGGTTTAGGTGAATGGGGGATATGATAGGTTTAGTTGAATGGGGGATATGATAGGGTTAAGTGACTGGGGGATATGATAGGTTTAGGTGAATGGAGGATATGATAGGTTTAGGTGAATGGTGGATATGATAAGGTTAGGTGAATGGTGGATATGATAGGGTTAGGTTAATGGTGGATATGATAGGGTTAGGTGAATGGTGGATATGATAGGGTTAGGTGAATGGTGGATATGATACGGTTAGGTGAATGGTGGATTTGATAGGGTTAGGTTAATGGTGGATATGATAGGGTTAGGTGAATGGTGGATATGATATGGTTAGGTGAATGGTGGATATGATAAGGTTAGGTGAATGGTGGATATGATAGGCTTAGGTTAATGGTGTATATGATAGGGTTAGGTGAATATGATAGGGTTAGGTGAATGGTGGATATGGTAGGGTTAGGTGAATTGTGGATATGATCGGGTTAGGTTAATGTTGGATATGGTAGGGTTACGTGAATGGTGGATATGATAGGTTTTCGGTTACTTGTGGATATGATAGGTTAATGTGACTGGTGGATATGATAGGGTTAGTTGAACGGTGGATATGATAGGTTTAGGTGAACGGGGGATATGATAGGTTTAGGTGAATGGGGGATATGATAGGTTTAGTTGAATGGGGGATATGATAGGGTTAAGTGACTGGGGGATATGATAGGTTTAGGTGAATGGAGGATATGATAGGTTTAGGTGAATGGTGGATATGATAAGGTTAGGTGAATGGTGGATATGATAGGGTTAGGTGAATGGTGGATATGATAGGGTTAGGTGAATGATGGATATGATACGGTTAGGTGAATGGTGGATATGATAGGGTTAGGTTAATGGTGGATATGATAGGGTTAGGTGAATGGTGGATATGATACGGTTAGGTGAATGGTGGATATGATAAGGTTAGGTGAATGGTGGATATGATAGGCTTAGGTTAATGGTGTATATGATAGGGTTAGGTGAATATGATAGGGTTAGGTGAATGGTGGATATGGTAGGGTTAGGTGAATGGTGGATATGATCGGGTTAGGTTAATGGTGGATATGGTAGGGTTAGGTGAATGGTGGATATGATCGGGTTAGGTGAATGGTGGATATGATAGGGTTAGGTGAATGTTGGATATGATAGGGTTAGGTGAATGGTGGATATGATAGGGTTAGGTGAATGGTGGATATGATAGGGTTAGGTGAATTGTGGATATGATACGGTTAGGTGAATGGTTGATATGATAAGGTTAGGTGAATGGTGGATATGATAGGCTTAGGTTAATGGTGGATATGATAGGTTTAGGTGAATGGTGGATATGATAGGGTTAGGTGAATGGTGGATATGATAGGGTTGGGTGAATGGTGGATATGATAGGATTAGGTGAAGGGTGGATATGATAGGTTTAGGTTAATGGTGGATATGATAGGTTTAGGTGAATGGTGGATATGATAGGGTTAGGTGAATGGTGGATATGATAGGGTTGGGTGAATGGTGGATATGATAGGATTAGGTGAAGGGTGGATATGATAGGTTTAGGTGAATGGTGGATATGATAAGGTTAGGTGAATGGTGGATATGATAGGGTTAAGTGAATGGTGGATATGATATGATATGATTAGGTGAATGGGGGATATGATAGGGTTAGGTGAATGTGGGATATGATAGGTTTAGGTTAATGGTGGATATGATACGGTTAGGTGAATGGTGGATATGATACGGTTAGGTGAATGGTGGATATGATAGGGTTAGGTGAATGGTGGATATGATAGGGTTCGGTTAATGGTGGATATGATAGGGTTAGGTGAATGGTGGATATGATAAGGTTAGGTGAATGGTGGATATGATAGGGTTAGGTGAATGGTGGATATGGTAGGATTAGGTGAATGGTGGATATGATCGGGTTAGGTTAATCGTGGATATGATAGGGTTAGTTGAATGGTGGATATGATAGGGTTAGGTGAATGGTGGATGTGATATGGTGGCTTGCTAACTACTGAATCATAGAGAGGGGGGCCTTTAATAGACAGATGTGTATTTACTATCCGTGGCTTCTAACCACAACAGGGCTGTTCCAATCACGGCTCCCATCCAGTAACGGAAGGCCCTAGTTAGCTCTGAGCCCCCCTGGTGCCGGTGGTTACATGTGAGGCACATCTGACCCTCATTTTTCAGATTGGCCTTTCTAGGCAGCTGTCAGCTAGGGGTGGGATTGACGGGAGTCACAATACCTCCTCTAGCACGTCACTCACACATCTGTACAGCCAAGTAACAGCTTGGTAAACAGGGGCCATGACAGGCTGCCACCAGGGGCCATGACAGGCTGCCACCAGGAGCCATGACTGGCTGCCACCAGGGGCCATGACAGGCTGCCACCAGGGGCCATGACAGGCTGCCACCAGGGGCCATGACAGGCTGCCACCAGGGGCCATGACAGGCTGCCACCAGGGGCCATGACAGGCTGCCACCAGGAGCCATGACTGGCTGCCACCAGGGGCCATGACAGGCTGCCACCAGGGGCCATGACTGGCTGCCACCAGGGGCCATGACAGGCTGCCACCAGGGGCCATGACAGGCTGCCACCAGGGGCCATGACTGGCTGCCACCAGGAGCCATGACAGGCTGCCACCAGGGGCCATGACAGGCTGCCACCAGGGGCCATGACAGGCTGCCACCAGCGGCCATGACAGGCTGCCACCAGGGCATTATAGTCATAACAACAGCATTCTATCTCTCACATCTCTACAGGGAATGTCATTCACACTGCCATGTTATTCTAGTTCAACCACCTTATTTCAATAAGCAAATGTATTTCCCCAGGCTGCTACTAAATGTAGTGATAGGATAGAGCTTATAAAATGTATTTCCCCAGGCTGCTACTAAATGTAGTGATAGGATAGAGCTTATAAAATGTATTTCCCCAGGCTGCTACTAAATGTAGTGATAGGATAGAGCTTTATAAAATGTATTTCCCCAGGCTGCTTCTAAACGTAGTGATAGGATAGAGCTTTATAAAATGTATTTCCCCAGGCTGCTTCTAAACGTAGTGATAGGATAGAGCTTTATAAAATGTATTTCCCCAGGCTGCTTCTAAACGTAGTGATAGGATAGAGCTTTATAAAATGTATTTCCCCAGGCTGCTTCTAAACGTAGTGATAGGATAGAGCTTTATAAAATGTATTTCCCCAGGCTGCTTCTAAATGTAGTGATAGGATAGAGCTTTATAAAATGTATTTCCCCAGGCTGCTTCTAAACATAGTGATAGGATAGAGCTTTATAAAATGTATTTCCCCAGGCTGCTTCTAAACGTAGTGATAGGATAGAGCTTTATAAAATGTATTTCCCCAGGCTGCTACTAAAGGTAGTGATAGGATAGAGCTTTATAAAATGTATTTCCCCAGGCTGCTTCTAAACGTAGTGATAGGATAGAGCTTTATAAAATGTATTTCCCCAGGCTGCTTCTAAATGTAGTGATCGTATAGAGCTTTATAAAATGTATTTCCCCAGGCTGCTTCTAAATGTAGTGATCGTATGGAGCTTTATAAAATGTATTTCCCCAGGCTGCTTCTAAATGTAGTGATAGGATAGAGCTTTATAAAATGTATTTCCCCAGGCTGCTACTAAATGTAGTGATAGGATAGAGCTTTACCTGACAACGGGGCTAGGGGAGTGCAAAGGTTTTAAATATACATATAGGAGCATGCATACACTTGGAGAGAAACACACATACACAACCAACCAGCCACCCACCCACCCACACTCACATCCCCACATACACACTCTCGGGGGGGGGGGGGGGGTCGAGTAGGGGCCTGCTGTCATCTTCAGTCTGGGAGCGAACAGGGAATGGCTGAGCAGCTTGAGAGCGCGCCTAGGGGCCGATAGGAGGCCAGATGCAGTGCGCTTGACCCGCTCGCTCACGAGGGGATTCCAACCCGCTGATAAACACAGGGATTAGCCTAGCCTACACAAACTTGATTTAATTTAATTTGTATTAGGCCCTGTCTTTGGGAGCAAACAGGTTTTTAAAGAGAGAGAGGGAAGCCAGGATCACAGAAAACAACAACAACAGAAGGCCTGTCTCAATACTGTGCTCCCAGACCCCCTGTCTCAATACTGTGCTCCCAGACCCCCTGTCTCAATACTGTGCTCCCAGACCCCCTGTCTCAATACTGTGCTCCCAGACCCCCTGTCTCAATACTGTGCTCCCAGACCCCCTGTCTCAATACTGTGCTCCCAGACCCCCTGTCTCAATACTGTGCTCCCAGACCCCCTGTCTCAATACTGTGCTCCCAGACCCCCTGTCTCAATACTGTGCTCTCAGACCCCCTGTCTCCATACTGTGCTCCCAGACCCCCTGTCTCAATACTGTGCTCCCAGACCCCCTGTCTCAATACTGTGCTCCCAGACCCCCTGTCTCCATACTGTGCTCCCAGACCCCCTGTCTCCATACTACAGTCCCGGACCCCCTGTCTCCATACTACAGTCCCGGACCCCCTGTCTCCATACTGCAGTCCCGGACACCCTGTCTCCATACTGCAGTCCCGGACACCCTGTCTCCATACTACAGTCCCAGACCGCCTGTCTCCATACTACAGTCCCAGACACCCTGTCTCCATACTACAGTCCCGGACACCCTGTCTCCATACTACAGTCCCAGACACCCTGTCTCCATACTACAGTCCCAGACACCCTGTCTCCATACTACAGTCTCGGACACCCTGTATCCATACTGTAGTCCTGGAGCTGCGTGGATCTGCTACATACTGCAGGGAGGCAGGAGTCACCAGGCCACGGTGTTCTAGCACACCTGATAGCATCTTGTTTACGGCTTGACTATGTCAGCTGCCTGTGTTTTACCTCCTCGACATAATGAAGTCAGTCGCATGCCTTTAATACGATACCTCTCCACACCTTGACATCTCCACACCTTGACCTCTCCAAAGCTTGACCTCTCCACACCTTGACCTCTCCACACCTTGACCTCTCCACACATTGACCTCTCCAAAGCTTGACAACTCCACACCTTGACCTCTCCAAAGCTTGACCTCTCCACACCTTGACCTCTCCACACCTTGACCTCTCCACACCTTGACCTCTCCAAAGCTTGACCACTCCACACCTTGACCTCTCCAAAGCTTGACCTCTCCACACCTTGACCTCTCCACACCTTGACCTCTCCACACCTTGACCTCTCCAAAGCTTGACATCTCCACACCTTGACCTCTCCAAAGCTTGACCTCTCCACACCTTGACCTCTCCAAAGCTTGACATCTCCACACCTTGACCTCTCCAAAGCTTGACCTCTCCACACCTTGACCTCTCCAAAGCTTGACCTCTCCAAAGCTTGACATCTCCACACCTTGACCTCTCCAAAGCTTGACATCTCCACACCTTGACCTCTCCACACCTTGACCACTCCAAAGCTTGACCTCTCCACACTTTGAACCCTCCACACCTTGACTTCCTTGAAACGATGAGCTGAAATCCTTCTGTTCTGCCGCCGTAAACAACTTGTCGTAATTGTTGTTGGCTTATCAGCCTGTGTGTGTAGGTGTGTGTGTGTATGTGTGGGTGTATAGTATGCTATGCTGCACACACACACTGTCAGTGGTTATCTGCTGAGAACATATCTTGGGGGTTGATGTTTATCCATTCTGATGCAAGATTGGGTGAAGTGAGTCTTTGTCTCAACACAGCAGCCATGGCAGGATAATGACATTCATCTTCTCCTTATTCATGGCTTCCTGATTAACAGGCTATTTTATTCCTTGCAGGCTGATGTATTTTGATATCCTATAAGGGATAGAGGAATCCTTTTATTTACCCCGTAGATATCTAATGTGCTTTTACTTGTAATCTTGTGAATTAATTCAATGAAAATGGGTAGAAATCTGCACACGATTGAAGAACTTTACATTCCCCTTTATACTCGACTGGCGACAACATACACTGTAACGCAGAAAGAGAGAGAGAGAAAGGAAACTGCAGAGCTGAGCTGCGGGCCTAGGAAAATAGAAAGTGAAAACTGAGCGGCAGGAGAATAATAACAGCGTGGGCTATTCCAGTGAATAAGTACACCTCCTAGCACCTGAACATTTACAATAGCACGCTGTGAAAAATATGGCAGTGCTGTGTAGCCATCAAGACTGTTATAGCCCAAAGGCCGTGGTCATCTAAAACCTCCTTTATGTCTTCTGGCTCAAGTGACAGGCTTCATGAGGCTCCCTGAGCAAACTAATGTACCATGCACTGGGGAAAGTTGTTTTATTACAGAGCAGATCTAAACAACATTAAAAAAAGAAAGAGAGGAAAACCTTGGGAGATCTAAAGATGATTTGGAGGCCTAGGCTAGTCCTTCTGACAGAACAAGAAAACACTGTCAGAGTTCCTTCGTTGGAGATTATCAAAAAGCACTCAGAGAAGCCATGCATTTTTCTTTCTTTCTATTTATTTCTTCCTTAGAAAGTAGAATAATTGGGCCCCGCTTAGATTCATTGCAAGAGTAGCACGCCAGCCAAAAGAGTGCTCCGACTGCCCCCGTTCAGTTTACGTGGGAAGCTTTGAGAAATATCGCTTCCTGTACTAACTCGCTCGCCGTGAGATGCAACAGATCTGACATCAGTGGCACTCCTCTGACCCTACTGTGCATTGATGGGCAATTTCTCAAATCTTTGAAAATTCCTCTTTCATACCATCCCATTGTTAAAACATCTATGGCGTGGTGGTGAGGTAGTACAGAAAAAAAACGACAGAGACTCTGTAATAAGGTAATTAGGAACAAGCATTACACAACAATGTTTTCACATTCTTCCTCTCTCTCCTCTGTCTTTGTCTCTGTCTCTGTCTCTGTCTCTGTCTCTGTCTCTGTCTCTGTCTCTGTCTCTGTCTCTGTCTCTGTCTCTGTCTCTGTCTCTGTCTCTCTCTCCTCTGTCTCTGTCTCTGTCTCTGTCTCTGTCTCTGTCTCTGTCTCTGTCTCTGTCTCTCTCTCTGTCTCTCTCTCTGTCTCTCTCTCTGTCTCTCTCTCTGTCTCTGTCTCTGTCTCTGTCTCTCTCTCTCTCTCTCTCTCTCTCTCTCTCTCTCTCTCTCTCTCTCTCTCTCTCTCTCTCTCTCTCTCTCTCTCTCTCTCTCTCTCTCTCTCTCTCTCTCACTCTATCTGTCTCTCTCCCTCTCTCCCAAATGGCATCCTATTCCCTTTATTGTGCACTAGTTTTGACCAGAGCCCATAGGGCTATGTAGGGAATAGGGTGCCATTTGGAACGTAGCCCATGTGGGCTGGTGAGGAATGGCAGGACTGTCCCTTCAATCCAATCTAATTAGCAGTGTGGTTTACAGGGACTCTGTGATGGCAATAATTAATGCTACTGTATAGTGAGGATACACACTGCATGGGGAATGGGAAAGAGAGGGTGGTAGAGAGAATGAGGGGAGAGAAGAGTGGGGAGAAAGTGGGTGAGGAGAGGAGTGGGTATTGAAGATCTATATTATATGACCTAGCTTCCGTTTTACCTCTCAAAATTGGTAATTTGTTAACCAACCCCCCCTCCCAAAAATCGATATTGAAAACCTATTATGACAGCAAATACTGTAGGGTTCCATCTAACAAAGTGAAAATGGATCTATGATTGAATTCTGAGGGTCATTACCAGGGAGCGGACTAGCTGTGAATTCACATCAACTGAAATTGATTCTCTCTACCTCTTGCCTTTGGGGTGCAACCACGGCTCTAGGACCACACTGTGCTCTACGTTCAGTAGTTAAAGTCTGATGTTGTTTGTTTGTGTTTACTTTTTCTTATCGCAATTAATTAATACTGGGAAGAGAGGGAGAGACAAAGAGACAAAGAGAGAGAGAGGGAGACGGCTTGAGTCAGGTGCAGCCAGGTACTAGTAAACCGAGTCAGAAGGTGTCACCTCGTAAACAAGTATCCAGAAGTAATTAGATCAACTTTAAGCGAATGTGCTAACTTTAGAATGCCGCTTTGATCCGGTTTGACATTCAAGTATTTATGCATTCACATTTGAGCTTAAATCCTTATTTTCCTTTTCATAAAAGCTTGGGCAATCGTGTCAAATTGAGTTGCTAAGTGCGTGAGTTGTAAGTGATTATAAAGGCGTGAACCGTACAGCTTAAACAGAACAGCTGGACATGCCATTCTGCTGCTACATTTAGTCAGATTTTACTTACTGCCTTAATTCAGTGGTGTTTGTGTGTGTGTGTGTATGTATGTGTGTGTGTGTGTGTGTGTGTGTGTGTGTGTGTGTGTGTGTGTGTGTGTGTGTGTGTGTGTGTGTGTGTGTGTGTGTGTGTGTGTGTGTGTGTGTGTGTGTGTGTGTGTGTGTGTGTGTGTGCGTGCGTGCTTGCGTGCGTGCGTGTGAGTGTGAGTGTGAGTGTGCGTGTGTGCCTGCGTGTCTGTGCTTACGTTAAAATCCATATGCCTTTAGAACTTCAGAGGATTAAAAAACTCTAAATTGTTGTTATCCCGATTATCAACTTAATGTCAGATGGCCTAATCACGACGACACAAATAACACACATTAAACTAGCCCCATTCTATGACGTTGCCATCTTCCCACCATATTTGAAAAAGTTGCTATTAGAAGTGTGTGTCCCAAATGGCACCATATTCCCTGCACTACTTTTGACCAGAGCCCTATGGGCCCTAAATAGGGAATACAGTGTAATTTGGGAGGCAGCTGAAGTGTTGAGGGAGGCGGTGATAAGCAGCCCCTTATCCGTTTAAAGACGCCACCTGGTAATCCCGCTGAGGGGAAGCTGCAGCTTTAAGAGACTTAGTCTGGATTAGGCCTAGTCCTTCCAAATTAAACCAAAAGTAAGCTTTCTAGCCGTTGCTCATGAAAGCTGCTGCTTTGCCTTGTTTGGCGTTGGGCCACCAAGCACCAACCAACCAGAACAAGGAGATCAGAAAAGGGTTAGGGCTATTATTAGAATATTAAGAATAATAGAATTATGTTGCTCTGTTGTCTGTTGCTGGTCCCCGGCCACCCAGGTACTAGCAGGATCGGCCAAGCCTTGTCCCATCCCATCCCAACCCTACCCCTCCTCCTCCCTCCTCCTCCTCCCTCCCTCCTCTCCCCAGCTGGCCTTCCAACAACCCATTGTCTCTTTTTCTCCTATTCTTTGCCACCCAGCTTAGCCTCTCAGCCAGCCAGACAAGCCTCTCATTCAGCCAGCCAGCCGTGGCGAGGCTTCTGCTGCCCTGACTATCCCCCAGTTGACTTTTGCTGCTTCCCAGGCAAAACAAGGCCAAATCTGGGGGGCTTAGTGGATGGAGGGGGGAAATAATCATTACTAAGGAGCACAAACAGATGAAAAGTCAGAGTGCCACTCCCCATTTCTAATTCTAACTTCCTCCCAGTACTGTATTTGGCCTGGCTTAGCTGTGGTACACACAAAGGAAAAGTAGACACACACACACAGGAGAGGCTATTGTTTATTGTAGAAGAAGAAGAAGCAGAAGAAGGAGGAAAAAGAAGAACAAGAAGAAGAACAAGGCATCTGAACACCACTGAAACTAGAATCTGAGTTTTTACGAGGATGTGATTTCTATACTCGAGGGAACATTGCTACAGGTGTAGGATCTTAATGTGTCCTCTTTTGTCAGATCAAAATAATCCTGCAGTAACAGGATTTGAACGTTAAGTCCATAATGTTGCTTGATCGGTGGTTAGGCTATTAACTGGCAAAAAAAGTAGGCTACATGAAAAGTGCAATACTGTCAATATAACCATGTGTTAGTGAGTATTTTCAGTGAATTTACTAAGCCCATCTGCATAAATCACAAAGCCCATCTGCATTTCCTGCGGTGCAGGAAAATTCTCAGCAACAAAAGAATGATCAAATTAAGATCCTACACCTGTACATCGACCAGGGCTGTGCAGTAGGAAAACAGCAGAAAGTAATGATTTGTTACTTATCCCTTCCCCGCAATGTGCAAAACCATTACTCATGGAACTTGTAAAAAGCCTAGAGTGCACAATGTCTTGACTCATGTCATGACACACCCAAAATGAAATGCTTAGAGTGTGACGTGGCTCAGATTAAGATGGTTGTGATTGAAAACCAGATGCACCTCATTTTCCCACAATTACATTGTAGCTGTGTGTGTGTGTGTGTGTGTGTGTGTGTGTGTGTGTGTGTGTGTGTGTGTGTGTGTGTGTGTGTGTGTGTGTGTGTGTGTGTGTGTGTGTGTGTGTGTGTGTGTGTGTGTGTGTGTGTGTGTGTGTGTGTGTGTGTGTGTGTGTGTGTGTGTGTGTGTGTGTGTCTGTGTGTGTGTGTGTGTGTCTGTGTGTGTGTGTGTGTGTGGATAATGATCCCTCAGCACTGGTGGGTGTGATCAGATCACCCAAGCACAACTCCATGGTGACCCTTCTAC
Organism: Salvelinus alpinus; assembly: GCF_045679555.1. Classification (NCBI taxonomy): domain Eukaryota; kingdom Metazoa; phylum Chordata; class Actinopteri; order Salmoniformes; family Salmonidae; genus Salvelinus; species Salvelinus alpinus. Next base: position 79,307,769 of record NC_092089.1, on the reverse strand, counting down.
TATACTCCCCAGAGGGAACATTAAATCCCAATCGTTACTACAGCAAGCAAAATAAGTCACAATCTCCACTCCTTCCCCGTAAGGCAGGTCTGGGAACAGCTGCCAAAGCAGAGGGGAGTAAGTGAGCTTAGGGCTCCTGCTGTAAGCACTGTACTCAGAACAGCCCAGAACGGCTCAGCACGTCAGAGCCCAGAAGCTTTCATTCATTAACTCGGCCACTTGTGCAGCGGGTTGTCAAACGTTGGACGTGAGCAAAAACTCAAAGCTTTACTTCCTATTGTGTTTCCACAGACACTGGCTGCTGGACCTGCGAACATTGTTTTCTGACTGGTTAATGGTGCTATAGTTATAGTTGTTTTCTGACTGGTTAATGGCACTATAGTTATAGTTGTTTTCTGACTGGTTAATGTAGCTATAGTTATAGTTGTTTTTTGACTGGTTAATGGTGCTATGGTTATAGTTGTTTTCTGACTGGTTAATGGTGCTATAGTTATCGTTGTTTTCTGACTGGTTAATGGTGTTATAGTTATAGTTGTTTTCTGACTGGTTAATGGCGCTATAGTTATAGTTGTTTTCTGACTGGTTAATGGTGCTATAGTTATAGTTGTTTTCTGACTGGTTAATGGAGCTATAGTTATAGTTGTTTTCTGACTGGTTAATGGTGCTATAGTTATAGTTGTTTTCTGACTGGTTAATGGTGCTATAGTTATAGTTGTTTTCTGACTGGTTAATGGTGCTATAGTTATAGTTGTTTTCTGACTGGTTAATGGAGCTATAGTTATAGTTGTTTTCTGACTGGTTAATGGTGCTATAGTTATAGTTGTTTTCTGACTGGTTAATGGTGCTATAGTTATAGTTGTTTTCTGACTGGTTAATGGTGCTATAGTTATAGTTGGTTTCTGACTGGTTAATGATGGTATATTTATGAATTCACAATCATAGCTATTATCACCATTACTTGTTTACTGCTTCCATGCTCAACCAAGAGTATATAGACCTATTTAATATATAAACAAGAGGCAGACGTTCTTGTCTTTCCTCCGCCTCCCAGGAAACGAGATATGAGCATAAACAAGAAACAAGATGCCTATCCCCCGTCTCTCCTCTCTCTCTCAGAAGCCTAATCCAAGCAAAACAAATCAGAGAGAAACAGGCCCACCTGAATCGCTTTCAGGGAAAACCAGAAAAAAAAATGCAAAACAGCCTTTGAAAAAAAAATACAATACAAAACACTAAAGCGCAAATCCGTATACATATAACTTCAGCATTTCTCCTCCTAAACGTTGTAGTCATCTGCTCTGTGTTTGGCTTTTTAATGTAGTATTATATAGTACAATGTAGAATTATATAGTATAATTTAGTATTATATAGTATAACGTAGTATTATATAATAGAATGTAGTATTATATAGTATAATGTAGTATCCCAGACCCTCCCAGTCAATGGACTACTGCTATTCTCTCTAGTTTCTTTAGGGCCAGCAGAATAGAGGAATCCCTAATGGGGCCTTCCAAACAGAAAACGCTAGAGGCATTGTGACACATTGTGACACATTAGGGGTCCCACCATCTCTTTAGACAGGGGACAAAGGGAGGGAAGGGGAGGAGAAAGAAAGGGGGAACAAAGGAGAGGGATGAGGGTAGTGGTATGGGCAAGGGGAAGATGAGAGAAATAAAGATGGAGACAGAGACATTGGTGACATAGGGTGGGGAGAAAAGAGAGGGATGAGGGTAGAAGGGGAAAGGGGAGGAGAGAAAAAAGAGGGTAGGGGCAGGGGCAGGGAAAGAAAAAGAAAAAGAGAGATGAGAACCAAAGACAGAGAGAGAAAGAGGCAATGGTGACTTGGAATGCTTGGGGTAAAGAGATGCATGGGGGGGTTAGCTCTGAAAGGCCTGTGAGTCCTATGGCCGGTCATAGCCCATTCGGCCTGCGCGGGGAGAGTGCTACAGCTCATTACATGCTCTGACTCCTGTTTTGGGGATGAACAATGCACAATTACTCCGCCCTGCTGTTTCCACAGCCTACCACTGTCTGCCTCTGAGGCTACTGTTGCTGTGGCTATAGCCTGCCAACAGGCTACTGTTGCTGTGTCTATAGCCTGCCAACAGGTTTCTATGTTCATTAAACTACCCCTATAGCTACTAGCTATGCTAATGCTACATTTTTGATAATACTAAGTCTATGAAGAACAAATGTAAATCTGTTTCTATGAAATGAGGGGAGGTATGGTATACCATTAAGATAGATATGATAATAATACACCAAGGTAATGTGCTGTTTGTTTTTTTATCATGTGGTTTTTAATGCAATTCTGTTTTTCTGGGTCAGCTCGCTCTAATAGATATCAAAGTCAGACATTAAAGTAAGACAACATGTGATGAGGAAATGAAGTGCCTAATTAATTTATCTTCAATTGACTTAGGGTCATTCAGGGTCAAAACCCAAAACAGGAATGTGCCGAAATGGAAATGGACATGGACAGCCAAACGCCATCTATCTTTTATTAGATTCAGATTCAATGACATTAATAGGCGACCAGTCATGCCTAAGGTGCATGACTATAATATAGTGACGCATATCTTCTATTTTCCTAGTACTGCCGGGGATAACAAGACAATGGGTCCATTTCACCCACCAGCAAATTGGTTCATGTCTCTATCCCTTTTACCCCCTCATTCTTTCTCTCCTGTACCATCCAACAATTACACATGCAGAAGTTGACATTTAATCGGATGGTGGAGAAATGCTAACTAACTAACATCCTCCCTACCTCCTCTTTGTTTTAAGGAGGCAAAGCAGGACACTTGGAAAGGTCATTCTCTCCTAGTTGTCTGAGTTGGATGCCTGGAAAAATTGTATTTTGCTTCACAATGAGCATTGTTGTGTTCTCACCATGGCCCTCCCCCATCGCTCAATCACTCTAACTACCACACAGTATCACCACTTCAAGCTGAGGTCGTGAGAAACCTTGTCAGCCAGAGCGGTGGGAAGTCTGGTGGTGTAACTAGCAATTCAGCTGAGAGTGTGGGAGCCCAAAAGAAGAGCTAGCTATTCATACATTTTAATTAATACCTTTCCATTTGCATTTTGGACTGAATACATTTTTATGCACTCGAATAATGGTGGTTATTATAAAGTCATAATTAATTACTTTTTCCACGATGGGAATGGTTAGGTTTTGTTGCTCCTCACACTTTGGAAGATAATTTACCAAGATTTCCCCAAAGAGAACTCAAAGCCTGTAAGTCCCTTGTCAGTCTTATCGCTAACAGGGACAAACATATTGGAGGGGTGTCTACTTCCCCAAATCCGAAACCAAGGCTGCATTCCAAACAAAACACCCATTCCTCAATGTCCCTCAGCCTGCACTATGAGTGACAGACTTAGCTATCCAGCACTTTTGCTGGCATAAAAACTCTGAGTCTAGGCCACTGTATAAAGGTCAATAGCCTTTCCTCCTTAACCCACGGCAATAACAAGTTGTCTAGCTTGTGTTGAGGAATGTAGGCCGACCTTTCCCACCCCATTAATTGAACTGCGGGAGTTTAAAAAAAGGTAGGAGACAAATCTGTATTAATGAGAGATGAGGCTAGGAGAGACAAAAATATTTTTTTCCTTCGATACCAAATGCTCTTCCCTGAGACCAGTCGTCTTTTATTGGGTATGCTTTTGCAACCAACCGCCACCTTCATTTGAATCGTTTTTCACCGAAGACGGTAGGAAATCTAACACATGAAATGTGTATGATATGAAAAAAATGTGTTATGTTTCTTGCAACCCTCAGTGCTGGTGTCCAAAAGCTTCTCTTAAAAATGAGATGGGAAGTAAAGCCAGCAGTAGACTGGATTTCTCTCACACCGACAGAGCGCCGTAGGAGATGCTTAAGACCCCAAAAAATATTCTACACTTAAAATCTTACCCAAGATTAAGATGAGATTAAGATACATCCATGCTGATAGGAACAGAAATATGTCTACAGTATTTAAGACATTATGAATTTGAGCGAAGCGGTCATTTTTTCTAACCATGTACCTCTAACTGCCAACATCACCAACACTGGATGCAGTAGGTCTACTTATCCTGACAAAACATGCTCAGAGATATAGGTAAACAACATAGAATAGTAGATTTTTAAAATGCTGGAGGTATAGGCCTATCTACTAGAGACCAGAGATTGCAGCGAATCGCAAACCGAATATGGCATATTTGTGTCACAGGCTTTAATTTGAAAAATAAAAACAGTGGCTGCAGGAAACTCATTTAAATGGGTAATTACGTCCGAGACTCGGCGTCGCTAGCAGGGCTTAACAAGGTGCGCAATGATGTCCCCCCTTCCCCGGCAATAAACATCATCCCTCTCTTTCCCTTTCCCCTCTCTCTCTCTGTCCATTTCACTCACTCCATTTATTTTTGGTGGTTTCGTTCTTGCCTTCTTCCCTCATGTATGTCTCTACTACCTTCAGTCCAGGCCCAAACTCATACCTTCAGTCCAGGCCCAAAGTCATAGCTTCAGTCCAGGCCCAAACTCATACCTTCAGTCCAGGCCCAAACTCATACCTTCAGTCCAGGCCCAAAGTCATAGCTTCCGTCCAGGCCCAAACTCATACCTTCAGTCCAGGCCCAAAGTCATAGCTTCAGTCCAGGCCCAAACTCATACCATCAGTCCAGGCCCAAACTCATACCTTCAGTCCAGGCCCAAAGTCATACCTTCAGTCCAGGCCCAAACTCATACCTTCAGTCCAGGCCCAAAGTCATAGCTTCAGTCCAGGCCCAAAGTCATACCTTCAGTCCAGGCCCAAACTCATACCTTCAGTCCAGGCCCAAAGTCATAGCTTCAGTCCAGGCCCAAAGTCATAGCTTCAGTCCAGGCCCAAAGTCATATCCTTCAGTCCAGGCCCAAAGTCATAGCTTCAGTCCAGGCCCAAACTCATACCTTCGGTCCAGGCCCAAAGTCATAGCTTCAGTCCAGGCCCAAAGTCATAGCTTCAGTCCAGGCCCAAAGTCATAGCTTCAGTCCAGGCCCAAAGTCATAGCTTCAGTCCAGGCCCAAAGTCATATCCTTCAGTCCAGGCCCAAACTCATACCTTCGGTCCAGGCCCAAAGTCATAGCTTCAGTCCAGGCCAAAACTCATACCTTCAGTCCAGGCCCAAAGTCATACCTTCAGTCCAGGCCCAAAGTCATATCCTTCAGTCCAGGCCCAAACGCATACCTTCGGTCCAGGCCCAAAGTCATAGCTTCTGTCCAGGCCCAAAGTAATACCTTCAATCCAGGCCCAAACTCATACCTTCAGTCCAGGCCCAATGTCATACCTTCAGTCCAGGCCCAAAGTAATACCTTCAGTCCAGGCCCAAAGTAATACCTTCAATCCAGGCCCAAAGCCATACCTTCAGTCCAGGCCCAATGTCATACCTTCAGTCCAGGCCCAAAGCCATTATCTCCTTATTGCCTTTCTGGGATCTATGGAAGAGCTCGGCTAGTTTACGTGTTTAATGTATGACTTGTAATGCGCTGATGCCATTGTGAAACTCATTACGTTTGCGCACAAAATGTGTTTTGCCATCTGTAATGGATCACGGCTTGGCTCACAGTAAGTATAAGTCAAGCTATAATTGAGTAATATATATAATATGGATTTATAATTGAGGTTGTTGTTTTTCATCTGCTAGTCATGAGTGCTGGATGATGTATTGAAAAAGTGAGAAAGTAATTCAATAGGTGAATTGCATCTTGGGATGGGTTGTAAAATGTATCATTATATTAGTGTGTTATGATTTTGTTTTAGACAGGGGTTTGGGTACAACAACATAGTATTCATTTATTAACATCACATGGCAAGGACACTTGTGTAGCATGCCTGTTGTTAAATTACTGGACTTTAACCCACTAAGGGTATTCATGTGCTTTCCTTTCAACATTCTATTTTTAAAGTTAGACTCGGTTTTCAAAGCACAGTTAGTGCTTACCTTTTCATACAGTCTACCATATAATATTTAATGTTGGACCGCCATTGCTTCTAGGCGAAATGTGCACATGCAAAAACAATAAGCATTCTGGTGAATGACTACAGTATTTCCACATGTTCAGGTGCAATCCACCATTTGGAGCTGCAGACCTGGACTGGATGTTTCGTTTAGCACACAGAATTCCTTCTGAACCAACATTAAGAAAGACATTTTCTTTCTCTCCTGCTGTACAGTTTCATATGGGTTATATTCTGAACAAATGATTTCTCTCTGCTGTACAGTTTCATATGGGTTATATTCTGAACAAATGATGGGGCTTTCAGTATAATAACGTTATCTGTACTTTACAATAGAATTACATTTCCCTCTCTCTCTCCTTTCCTCCTTCCTTTCCTCATTATTCCAGGCGTTGCTCCCTGTCCAGTGTCCCTGGCCCCGATGCGCAGAGTGCTGCTCAGTCATCACACATGGTAGTAGGCAGGCTATAGTGACATGCGTATGTCAGGCTCTGTAACTCATGTACTGTATGTTTTTACACCTCAGCTGTTGCCTGTATGCACCGATCCTGACAAGAGGGCGGCGGCCTGGGACTTGATTAGGCTGCCATTGGCTCTTATTGTGACATATTTACTGTACCCCCCCAACATACGAAGCAATGAATAGTGTTTAAGGGCCAAGGCTATATATACACTGAACTGGCCTTGGCTTGTCAGTCACGATAACCTTTCCACACTATAGTGTTGACCTGAAGCATACTGTGCTGTCTTGGATATTTTCTTTTCACATTGTCCTTTGCAGCAAGGTGCCAGGAATTATGGTGGGATGCATAACCAGGCCAGGCCAGCCCAGTACAGCTCAGCTTGGCTAGACCGTAGTGTGAAAAGGGTCTATATCTATGAGCAAAAGCATCTCATAGGATAATGTTACTCGTGCATTGAGGCTCCAGTGCAACCCATTTCAGAGTTCATCACAGCATCATTTCAGTCAACGGAAATGAAATGGCCCGACATGACCATTGGCTGACACATAGAAATGACTGCATGAATGTTGAAATATTTGCTTGGTTCTTTGACTAACTAACTGACTGTCAGACTGACTGATGCTTTATTTGTCTTGGCATAAAATTACACTCAAAGAGCAAGACGTTCCCAAATCCTCGGCTCACTCACAAATCTAACCTTTCTTGCTATAATTCCCACGCTCATCTGCCAGTTACTCAATCAGGGGCTTCAGATAAGACGCTTCACTCTCTCACATTCCTCTGAAGAGGAGACATTAAAGCACGCAAAGCTTTGCCTAAACTCCTTCAACAGATAAAACACACACACACACACACACTAACATTACAACATTTCAAGTTCAACTAGTCAAGGATCTGTCAGTTTCCAGTCTGTAAAATCTTTGTTTCATTTTTCCACTACCTGATTTGTCTGTGTTCTCCTTCCCGCGCTTTGAGAAGTCTCTTATTGAACGTGTTTAAATGCCTCATCGGAGCTTTCTCCTGGAACCTGACTGAATCTTCTCCTCAGCACAAAGCCCCTTGCCGAGACAGCATGCTGTGACCTTTACTTTATTGTGTACGGGATGCAGAGATGATTAATTGGATTAGGTTGATGAAATTGAGAGAAATACAAAAGCCCTAGTCGGGTGCCCCGATGGGAATCTTCGAAAATATCAAATTCTGTAATTCGCAACATATTAGCCCGTCATACTGTATGTGTCACATGTATTGGTTGGTGGCTTAAAGAGGAAGGCAACCAGATTAGAAGAGACAGATGTTTTTCTCAGAAAAAGGAAAGTGAGATGGAGGGAGGGGTTAGATAGTCAGATTACAATGGAAGATCAGAGACTAAACGTGGAGCGGCTTGAGTTTGTGTTGTGCCACTCAAACCAGACCCAACACTCTAGTAAGAGGCAAGGCAATGTGCTTGGAATTCCTTTATTGTTCTCTTCGGGAATGTCATTATATTTTATATGGCAAAGATGCAGTCTTTGTCTATGTCCCAAATGGCACCCTACCCTATCCACCTTATAGTGCACTACTTCTGACTATAACCCATATGCCTCTGGTCAAAAGTAGTGTACTCCAGATATAAGATCCTAATTTGACCAGTTTCTCACAGCAGGAAAATAATCCTGCAGCAACAGGAAAAGTGAATTATTGTGTGCAATATAATTACTGGACATTTTTGTAGGGGTTGATACATTTTTAGTTAAAAACAACAAAAAAATGTTTTTTTAACTTGAATACACTAAAAGTTAGCATTTGCTGGTGTGCAGCAAATTTCCTGCAACAACAGGGTGATCAAATTAAGATCCCACATATGTATATAGGGAATAGGGTGCCCTTTAGGATACAGCCTATATGTTTCAGGGAGACAGGATGACAGCACATTAGAAGACAGGAAGAGGGGGGATAGAAGATGGAAGGTGATTGGCATGCACAGCAGATGTGTACTATGTGTTGACAGCATGACATCTACTTTGCATTCTCAATATGACAAGTTTGAATGTGTTCTGTGCATATTGTCCTGATGTGAAAGAGATTGTGTGGGGGGCGGGATGATGTGTAGGCATGTGGAATATGGAACCCAGTACCACTCCCCATCGCCTCTCTTGAAACAATATTAAAATGTAGACTATTTCTAGCTATCTCACAAAACAGTTAGCGATTAGCATATTGCTGTAGCTAGCTACCTTGGTTTTGTTTACAGCATGGAGTTCCTTGACTGTGAGAGGAACAAATTCAAGACACAGACACAGAAATGCCTTTTGTTGTGCCCAACAAAAAAAAGCCAGAAAATGAACTGTACTGCATATGCCATACTGTATGCATACAATAGCTACTTATGTGGTCCTCTAACAAGTAACAGAATGGAAGCATCTGGAAGCGGATTTACCTCAATTAGCACTCAATTACCATCAATTTGTTCAATGTAGCACTAAACGAATTGGACAAGATGGCGCCGACAGAGATGGTTGCTTCGCTTCGAGTCCGTTTTTATGTATTATTTCTTACATTGTTACCCCAGGAAATCTTAAGTCTTATTACATACAGCCAGGAAGAACTATTGGATATAAGAACGACGTCAACTTACCAACATTACGACCAGGAATACGACTTTCCCGAAGCGGATTCTCTGTTTGGACCACCACCCAGGACAATGGATCTAATCCCAGAAGCCGACCCAAAACAATGGCGCCGCAGAAGGGGCAGACGGAGTGGCCTCCTGGTCAGGCTCCGTAGACGTGCACATCGCCCACCGCTCCCGAGTATACTACTCGCCAATGTCCAGTCTCTTGACAACAAGTTTGACGAAATTTGAGCAAGAGTTGCCTTCCAGAGAGACATCAGAGATTGTAACATTCTCTGTTTCAAGGAAACATGGCTGTCTCGGGATATGTTGTCAGAATCGGTTCAGCCATCGGGCTTCTCCATGCATCGTGCCGACAGAGATAAACAACTCTCTGGGAAGAGGGAAGGTGGGGGTGTATGCTTCATGATTAACGACTCATGGTGTAATCATAACAACATACAGGAACTCAAGTCTTCTGCTCACCCGATCTAGAATTCTTTACAATCAAATCAGGCCCTACACCCAAACAAGGGCACTGCGTTCATCCACCTCTGGCCTGCTCGCCTCCCTACCTCTGAGGAAGTACAGTTCCCGCTCAGCCCAGTCAAAACTGTTCGCTGCTCTGGCACCCCAATGGTGGAACAAACTCCCTCACGACGCCAGGTCAGCGGAGTCAATCACCACCTTCCGGAGACACCTGAAACCCCACCTCTTTAAGGAATACCTAGGATAGGATAAAGTAATCCTTCTAACCCCCCCCCCCCTTAAAAGAGTTAGATGCACTATTGTAAAGTGGTTGTTCCACTGGATATCATAAGGTGAATGCACCAATTTGTAAGTCGCTCTGGATAAGAGCGTCTGCTAAATGACTTAAATGTAATGTAAATGTAAATGCCGGCCATATTACCTACCAAGAGAATTCTCGTCAGTTATCGTCACAGCTATGTGCATTCCCCCTCAAGCAGACACCAAGACGGCCCTCAAGGAACTTTACTGGGCTCTATGTAAACTGGAAACCATATATCCTGAGGCTGCATTTATTGTAGCTGTGGGTTTTAACAAAGCAAATTTGAGAACAAGGCTACCTAAATTCTATGAGCATATTGATTGCATTACGCGTGGGGTAATACACTTGATCACTGCTACTCTAACTTCCGCGATGGATACAAAGCCCTCCCCCTCCCTCCCTTCCGGAAATCTGACCACGATGCCATCTTGCTCCTACCGTCTTATAGGCAGAAACTCAAAAAGGATGTACCAGTGAGTAGAACCATTCAACGCTGGTCTGAACAATCAGAATCCACACTTCAAGATTGTTTTGATCACTCGTACTGGGATATGTTCTGGTCAGCCTCAGAGAACAACATCGATCTATACACTGACTCGGTGAGTGAGTTTATAAGGAAGTTCATTGGAGATGTTGTACCATCTGTGACTATTAAAACCTACCCTAACCAGAAACCGTGGATGGATGGCGGCATTCGCGCAAAACTGAAAGCACGAACCACTGCATTTAACCATGAAAAGATGTCTGGGAATATGGCTGAATATAAACAGTGTAGTTATTCCCTCCACAAGGCAATCAAACAAGCAAAATGCAGATACAGGGTCAAAGTGGAGTCGCAATTCAACGGCTCAGACACAAGACGTATGTGGCAGGGTCTACAGGAAATCACGGACTATAAAAAGAAAACGTCAAGCTTCCAGTCAAACTAAACACCTACTTTGCCCGCAAGGATCATATTACCTCCACCTTAACGGCCACCCTAGACACACTTCAGTTTGCATACCACCCCAACAGGTCTACAGACAATGCAATCGCCATCACACTGCACACTGCCCTATCCCATCTGGACAAAAGGAATACCTATGTAGGAATGCTGTTCATTGACTACAGCTCAGCATTCAACCCCTTAGTACCCTCCAAGCTCATCATCAAGCTGGAGGCCCTGGGACTCAACCCCGCCCTATACAATTGGGTCCTGGACTTTCTGACGGGCCACCCCCCAGGTGGTGAAGGTAGGAAACAACATCTCCACTTCGCTGACCCTCAACACTGAGGCCCACAAGGTTGCGTGCTCAGCCCCCTCCTGTACTCCCTGTTCACCCACGACTGCGTGGCCATGCACGCCTCCAACTCCATTGTCAAGTTTGCAGACGACACAACAGTAGTGAGCTTGATTACCAACAACGACTAGACAGCCTACAGGGAGGAGGTGAGGGCACTCGGAGTGTGGTGTCAGGAAAACGACCTCTCACTCAACGTCAACAAAACAAAGGAGATGATTGTGGACTTCAGGAAACAGCAGAGGGAGCACCCCCTATTCACATCGAAGGGACAGCAGTGGAAAAGGTGGAAAGTTTTAAGTTCCTCGGCTTACACATCACAGACAAACTGAAATGGTCCACCCACACAGACAGTGTGGTGAAGAAGGCGCAACAGTGCCTCTTCAACTTCAGGAGGCTGAAGAAAGTTGTCTTGTCACCCAAATCCCTGACGAACTTTTACAGATGCTCAATCGAGAGCATCCTGTCGGGCTGTATCACAGCCTGCTATGGCAACTGCACCGCCCTCAACCGCAAGGCTCTCCAGAGGGTGGTGCGGTCTGCACAACGCATCACCGGGGGAAAACTACCTGCTCTCCATGACACCTACAGCACCCGCTGTCACAGGAAGGCCCAAAAAATCATCAAGGACAACAACCACCTGAGCCACTGCCTGTTCACACCGCTACTGTACCATCCAGAAGGCGAGGTTAGTACAGGTGCAGCAAAGCTGCGACCGAGAGATTTAAAAACATCTTCTATCTCAAGGCCATCAGACTGCTAAACAGCAATCACTAACTCAGAGAGGCTGCTGCCAACATTGAGACCAAATCACTGGTCACTTTAATAAATGGATCACTAGTCACTTTAAACAATGCCACTTTAATAATGTTTACATATCTTACATATCATATGTATATATACTGTATTTTATACCATCTACTGCACCTTGCCTATGCCGCTCGGGCCATCGCTCATCCATGTATTTATATGTACATATTCTCATCCACCCCTTTAGATTTCTGTGTATTAGGTAGTTGTTGGGGAATTGTTTGATTACTTGTTAGATATTATTGCACTGTCGGAACTAGAAGCACAAGCATTTCGCCACACTTAACATCTGCTAACCATGTGTTTGTGACCTATAACGCTTGATTTGATTTGACTAAATTTGATAAAAACGATAGAACTCGAGAATAATAGTCTTCTTACAGTTTCTCCACAGAAAGTCTAACACTAGAGTTAAAAGACTGCCTCCCTTTTTTCCATTTCATTGAACACCATAATGAAACCCAATAACAATTTTATATAATTCAATCTCTTTCCCGCATAAGGATAAGCATAAACTGAATCAATACCCAAGATAAGTTAGTTCTTTCTGCTATATTCATTTTCTGGAAACACAGGTGGAGGAAAAATCAAGTCACAGTAATACACATTACCAATTCAAAAACACATTATAGCCAAAGGCCATTGCTTACTGTCTAATTGTCTCTCTCCACCAACTGATCTGGTATAATTAAGACATGGCAGAAGGCTCTATTCTCCAGTGACTTCTAGTCTTTTCATCTGCAACCACAACCACAGGCAGGTCAACCAAACATCTCTCAGCTGCTGCTGCTGCTTCTCAACAATGGACAGGGGTTCCTCTGGGATGTCTATTGGAGCTGCATGTGTCTCGGGAGAGGGAATACTGTACACACAATGCAATTGCAGGTAGAAAGCCTTTGGGGAAGCGTTGCCACTGTTTTCTTGGCCAACTACTGTATATTATGCACCAGTCTGCTGCTATGTGTAGTCTACCTGTGTGTCCTTGCTGGGACAGCTGATGGCAGTTTATTTTATGCTACTCTTTCCACTGGTATTTATCTGGTGTTTTATTGGAAATTCTGTGGTAACAATGGGTGCAATTCATTACTGTTGGTGATTACCTGGTACCAATGGTGCCCAGTGGTTCTTTTTTAGTGAATCCCTGAAAACAAACAAGTAATACTGTACATAGGTGCTTCCTGCCTAACTACCTGCCTAACTACTATGTTCTTTCTCAGTAAATACCTGGTCAGTGAAGTACGACTAAAAAGCTCTCTCTATCTGAAGTAGAATACTACAACCACTGTAGCAGACCTGATACTTGTACTGGGTGTTGATGAGACCCATCTACACCAACAAGCCAAATCCAATAACAATAATGAATCTCCTAAAATCAAATCCTCATTATTATACATGAAGTCTTTTACTCTCCTCTTTTCTATTCTTCTTCTTTATTCTCCTCTTATTCAAATCCTAATAGTATAATTCCATGAGGCTCGGCCTAAGCTTCATACAGTAGGTTGGAAATGAAACCAGTAAAACAGTGGTTGACTCACAAATGATTATGATGGTGCCCTGGGGCCAAGGTGATGACAAATGTTTTTGGGGACAAAGCAAAAGCCTCACTAATCACAACAGTGCTCTAGTGTCCTAGCTAGACCTCGGGGAAATGTGGACTTGTGGAGTCAAGTGGGTTTCAAGCCCGGGCTTGCTCACCGTGACAGAGCTACAGATGTATTATCTTAATTTTGTTACTGAGAATTTTCCTGCACCGCAGATAAGCTTCATGATTTACATACATTCAGTCAAAACCTGCACTAACACACGTTGATATTAACAGTATTGCACTTTATTGTAGCCTCATTTTGGCCAGCTAATAGCCTATCTACCGATCAAGCAACATTATGAACTAAACATTCAAATCCTGTTGCTGCAGGATTCTTTTTCTGCTATAATACTAGTCAAATGAAGATCCTACAGCTGTATTTTCGTTAATTTTACAGATGCACTGTTTGTTTACACTACATAAATGGCTATGTAATTGCACTTGACAACAGTTTTTGTAATTGAACAGCAATGTGTGGTTACGGAGTTACTGTCTTTTCTAAATGTCAGAGTGGAGAAGAAATATTTGGAGATAGCTGCAGCCTGCTTGAGGGGGAGAATTCACACACGTCTCTCTCTCTCTCTCTCTCTCTCTCTCTCTCTCTCTCTCTCTCTCTCTCTCTCTCTCTCTCTCTCTCTCTCTCTCTCTCTCTCTCTCTCACTCTCTCACTCTCTCACTCTCTCTCCCTCCTTCCCTCTCTTCCATCGACTAGCTATCAGCACCTCCTCTCTCCATCAGTCCACAGGAAATATGCATGGGGCCGCAGTCAAAGGGATGTTTGTCAACGTCATGTGGAACGCGGAGCTGCGACGATGCTTGCATGTTAAGCAGCCCCTCTGCCTTAATCAAGCCAATCACAGGCGCTAGGAAAATGAGAAAATGCGGTAGGGCCCAGACACCTGGCATTAAGACACTCTCCCTCCTTCCCTCCATCCCTCTCCCTCCTTTCCTCCATCCAGCCATCCCCTAACTCAGCCCTATCAGACACCTCCAAGCTTTGCATATGAGATCATTAGATTCGATCTGCGGCCCTATTTGTCTCCCCCTCTCCCTCTCCCTCTCCCTCTCTCCTCTTTTCATGAACCGAAACAAAGAAAGGCCTCCCTAATCCCGCGGCTAAGGTGCTTTTTTATTGGATGCTTAAGCCACCAAGACAGGCTACTATGCCTGGGTTTAACAACTGCTCAGGAATTCCTTTGTGCCGGTTGGACTATCCTTGTGTTTTGCTCATGGAGAGGGTTGTGACCTGAATGCTACCTGTGGGTACATAAAGGCCTGGACACAGCATAGCGGCATGCAGTCGTTCCCCTCTACTAACGCTTGACTTTACAGTTCAGCGGGATGGATCTACACCCTTTCTTTCTTTCTTTCTTTCTTTCTTTCTTTCTTTCTTTCTTTCTTTCTTTCTTTCTTTCTTTCTTTCTTTCTTTCTTTCTTTCTTTGTCTCTCTCTCTCCCCCTGCCCCCTCTTCCTCTCTCTCTCTCCCTCTCTCTCTCTCCCTCTCCCTCTCCCCATCCCCCTCTCTCTCCATCTGTCCCAGACAGTCTGCAGTAAATCATTGTGGCTGTAAATTGGGCCTCTTTGACCCTCGCGAGACCCAATAAGTGCCCAGATCCTAACTGGATCCGCCAATCAATGGATCAATAATCGTTCTTATGTTTCTGGTTTTGTTTTTAGACTTTTCTTCTTCTTGCTGAATGTCAAACTGGATTTGGAGTCATCAAATATGTGATGGGTGGGTTGGTGTTGCTTTACTTGGGGCTGAACAGGATTGTGAGAACCCCCTACCCAGCTGAGGGCCATAGCAGTAGGTCAAGCTAGAGACGTTGTCCAGGAATCCAGTAGACTAGGTCATAGAGGCGAAAATCTATAGTCTTAAAATCAGCTGGTTGGTGGACACTTTTATCAGCTTGAATAGCCCACTCGAGCGAGACTTTTGCTTTCTTCTGAATCTCTACGGCAATACAATCAACCTCTATGCATGGTGGGGTGACTATAGCTATAAAATAGCAAGCTGCGCGGAGTGCAAAGCTGCAGCCTTGGCCTTCACTGCATGACGATTGGGCAGTTCGCACATCGAGCAATGATTATTCTTTCTGCTACCACCTAAAATAACATGTGGTGGTGGAGCTGATAACCTGGATCAATGCGTCTGGCATGCTGTAAAAAAAATCAAGATACTTCAACTAAATATTATTAAGTAACTGCTTCCACAGCCTTTTTATTCTTTACTCAACTTTTCTGTCAAAGTGTTAACTGAACTTAATATTTTTTTGTTTGCCTAAACTTAGCACCAACATGAGAAAACATAGGCAAAAATTATGTGTTTGCTCCAATTGTTTCATATGTTCATTCAACTACTGTCATGTGTACTGTGAGAGAGTGACACAGGGAACAGGGAGGAGGGAGGGAGATACAAGAGACAGCAACCAACCAAGCCGACTCGCTCTGTAGTAGACTAATAACTGCCATAGCTAGGTTATTTATCA
Source organism: Salvelinus alpinus (assembly GCF_045679555.1). Taxonomy (NCBI): domain Eukaryota; kingdom Metazoa; phylum Chordata; class Actinopteri; order Salmoniformes; family Salmonidae; genus Salvelinus; species Salvelinus alpinus. The sequence continues at coordinate 79,291,777 of NC_092089.1, read as the reverse complement.
TGCAATATGATTACGTAGTACCTGTCTTGACTGCATCAAACCGTGAGAACCTAGTTAAGATAACGTTAGCTAGCTAGGCTAATTCAGGCTGCAGTGGATGTGCTTCTCATCCTACAGTTACAAATAACAACTCCACCCAGAATATTAAGCAGCAGCCTACCTGTTGGCTCTTGGTTGTTGTAGCCTATCCTTGTCCTTTAACTTTTAATTCCGACATTTTAATTCCATCTTCCACTGATTAGATATCTCCTAACTTTTGCCACACATGGAGGCTCTATGACTGTAGACTATTGCCGCTTTGATGACTTATGATTGGCCAACAATAACAACAATCTACACACGCCATGCTCCACTCTCTTGAAAAGCAAGAGCAGCAGCAACCATTTTAAAATGTCTCTATCTCTCTACTGCAGCAGTCACATTCGAATCTGTACCGGCCCTTCCAGACAAGGCAGGGTAATTCGAGTACAGGTGGATCCGTGAAGACCTCTAATTGACATACACCAGGTGAATCCACAGTGACTATACTCCCTACAAAGACTATATTATAACCCACAGCGACTATACACCCTACAAAGACTATATTGTAATCCACAGCAACTATACACCCTACAAATACTATTTTATAACCCAGTGACTACACTCTCTACAAGACTATATTATAACCCACAGTGACTATACATCCTACAAAGACTATATTGTAATCCACAGTGACTACACTCCCTACAAGACTATATTATAACCCACAGTGACTATACATCCTACAAAGACTATATTATAACCCAGTGACTACACTCCCTACAAGACTATATTATAACCCACAGTGACTATACATCCTACAAAGACTATATTGTAATCCACAGTGACTACACTCCCTACAAAGACTATATTATAACCCACAGTGACTATACTCTCTACAAGACTATATTATAACCCACAGTGACTATACTCCCTACAAAGACTATATTATAACCCACAGTGACGATACTCTCTACAAGACTATATTATAACCCACAGTGACTATACTCCCTACAAAGACTATATTATAACCCACAGTGACTATACTCTCTACAAGACTATATTATAACCCACAGTGACTATACTCTCTACAAGACTATATTATAACCCACAGTGACTACACTCCCTACAAAGACTATATTGTAACGCACAACAACTATACACCCATTGGATGCTGAAGCACTACGCAGTCATGACAATGAGTAGTGAGACTGAGAGTCGACTGGGCCCGTCTTAACCATCACTCTCCTATGTCCCCGTCTTAACCATCAATCTCCCCTGTCCTGTACACCCACCCCCTCTCCCCCTCTCCCCCAGGGCATTGGCACAGATTGGCACAACAGCAACACGCTGCAGGGACAGATCAGATCAGAGCGAACTAAGCGTGGTCTCACCTCTGGCAGCGGCATGCCGTTGATGATGAGGTCAGGCTGCTGGGGACCCTGCCCGCTGGCGAAGGGATGCTGCTGATAGCCACCGTGGTTGGGCGCGGCATTGCGCGAGTTCTGGTTCTCCACGTTGAGGAAGGTGCTCTCGGAGCGCCTGCAGCCCAGCGGCAGGCTCTGCTGGTGGTAGTCGAAGTAGTTGAGCGAGGAGGTGAGAGACGAGCAACTCACCACGTTCATCTTGTCCGTCTCCTCCACGTCGCGCGGCACGAGGCGGATGTCGTTCTTGCTCAGCTTCTTCTTGCTCGACTTCTTCTGGCTGCCATACGAGTACTCCGCCACCCTGCGCAAGTAGAAGAAACTGAACAGACTCAATAAAGCAGTGCTCTGTCGTACCCGCCCACAGGCACACGCCGTTCGGCCAGAGGCGCCCCGCTCAGTCATGCCAGAGTGCTGACCGAAGTGTGCCGTGGTGGTGGCAAGCACATTGGTAAGCATCCGGGGTAGCGAGACAGAGGAGCCACGCTCAAGTGACCCCCCCCCCCCTCTACCCAAGCCTGACCGCCTTCCCCGGGCCACCAATGGAGCCGTCATCCCTCATTTGTTTTTATTTGCATGCTCGGCACAGTTGACATGTCACAAACAACAAGCACACACAATGCAAACATGCCAAACCACAAAAGCACACAAGGCAACAACAACAGACGATACTGAAGATCACCAACCAGAATCTGCCATCATATTAAAGCCTCACTGCTAATTCACTTTTTTCTTTCATTATCAAGCGAGACCCACTGGCGATATGGAGTGCAGGAGCACTGTAAATTCAAATTCATTTAGAGTCTCTGTGGCTGTTCCCTGACTTGAGCAGAGCATTTTGATTCTAATCAGACCAAATGAGCAAGCCGGAGATTCTTTATGGAAAGAATGCTGCTGATGCTCGGGTCCATTCTCCATCCAGGCTTGCAAATTCTTATGAGGGGAAGCTGTGTTTTAAGCAGCTTCTGCTCTGAACCCTTGAATCCCTCCTGACCCGAGCCTTTCCTCTGAGTTTTTAACGTGTCAAACATTTGCATGGACTCCCACTCTCCAAAAGTATATTTTTAGCCCTGGTTGGAAATAGTGTGTTATTTACTCTTGTTTTTAGCCTGCATCTAATAACACTTGAGACCCTGGCTGCATATGCTGAAATGCCCTAGGAAGATTCCCCATTCTTAGTATTTACTGGATGGGTTTTCCTTTTCATGTATGATGAAGTCTGGGTCTGTCTGCTCTTCCATGCCTTCATTCTAGCAAAGAAAATGGTAATAGCAGCCTTCGAATGTTTATTTTTCAGGATATCTCAAAACTGTTATTTCTCTCTCTCTCTCTCTCTCTCTCTCTCTCTCTCTCTCTCTCTCTCTCTCTCTCTCTCTCTCTCTCTCTCTCTCTCTCTCTCTCTCTCTCTCTCTCTCTCTCTCTCTCTCTCTCTCTCTCTCTCTCTCTCTCTCTCTCTCTCTCAATCTTTAGAGTCTGAGTAGGGGAGAGAAGAGACTGAGGGTAAAAAAAGAGTGCATTGTTCTGTCATTGTTCTCTCTAGTGCTTCTGGGCCCAAAATCAGAAAATGGACAGGAGAATCAAAGAGAATGAGCAATAAATTGCAGATAAGCACTGCTCAGGTTTGAGGTGGTAGCTAACTACTCAGGAGCACTGCAAATCAATATTGATTAAAGTACCCAGCAGGAAAAGGATTTTTATGCCACAAGACAGGATTTTTAAAGAGGAAGGTTAGGTGGTTAGGTGGTGTTGGTCAGATATTATTTGATTTACCTTAGTTGTTTGTTTGAATGGTTGGTTGGTTTCTTGTGTTTTTTTTTTTAGAGAAATAGTGCATTGTGGATCACATCCAAATGAGAAAGCATGTTGAGAAATGTACTAGGCTATATTTGTCAATATGACAATGACAGCCATCAAATCATATAAAATGCCCTAAAACCCCTATAAATTGTCTTAATAACATAACTTATGTCGAGAGTCTTTTACATAGTTCTTTAAGAGCATTGGGTTTTCAGAAAACAGATGTTTTTATTCTTATGTCGTTAAATTAGTCTGTGGGCTGACAACAATGTCACTTTGAAACTATACTGAACAAAAATATAAATGCAACATGTAAAGTGTTGGTCCCATGTTTCATGAGCTGAAATAAAATATCATTTTTTTCCCCATATGCACAAAAAGGTTATTTGTCCCAAATGTTGTGCACAAATTTGTTTACATCCCTGTTAGTGAGGATTTCTCCTTTGCCAAGATAATCCATCCACCTGACATATGTGCTATAAAAAGATGCTGATTAAACAGCATGATCATTACACAGGTGCACCTTGTGCTGGGGACAATAAAAGGCCACTCTAAAATGTGCAGTTTTATCACACAACACAATGCCAGACATGTCTCAAGTTTTGAGGGAGTGCGCAATTGGCATGCTGACTGCAGGAATGTCCACCAGAGCTATTGCCAGGGAATTGAATGTTCATTTCTCTACCATAAGCCGCCTCCAACGTTGTTTTAGAGAATTTAGCAGTACATCCAACCGGCCTCACAACCGCAGATCACGTGTAACCACTGCAGCCCAGGACCTCCACATCGAGCTTCTTCACCTGCGGGATTTTCTGAGACCAGCCACCCAGACAGCTGATGAAACTGAGGAGTATTTATGTCTGTAATAAAGCCCTTTTTTTGGGAAAAACTCATTCAGAAAAAACGAATTCTTCCCAGTGGGTGGCCTTTGCCCAATGCTGCGCCCATGCCCAGTCATGTGAAATCCAAAGATCCGGGCCTAAGGAATTTATTTCAATTGACTGATTTCCTTATATAAAATGTAACTCAGTAAAATCGTTGCAATTGTTGCACGTTGCGTTTATATTTTTGTTCAGTAGAAGCTATGTATCTTAACAAGTGAGGCCTTAGAGGTGCTATACTACATACTTAGAATACTGAATGTAAAGATGCTCTCCTACTAGGTGAAACCCTCTTCAAATCTACATCTCTAAAGAATAAGGATTGGAGAAACCTGATGTGGATCCACCAACCATCACATGATATTGCAAATACATGACTGCTTTAGATTTAAAATCAATAGGTGATCAATATTAACCATTATCCATGAGTATGTGAAAAGTTTCATTTCAGAACGCAATATATACATTTTCAGAAATATTGGTACATAAATGTTTATACTTCAAAGAACTTATGAAAGAGATTCTTTAAAGAGATTCTTTAAAGAAATAGATTGGTGTGTTTGTTCACTATTTAATCATGGCATGGGGTTGTTGAATGAGAAACATATATTTGTTTAAAATCTATCACTTTAAACAAATAATCATGTTTTTTTGCAAAACACTATATATCCGCCTCACTCTCTGAGAAATAAGTGGTACTGCTAAGTTTTACACAGTCAAATAGAACAAATTGCCTTTTTTTTTTTTATAAAGAACTGTACAAATTATACATTTGTGACAATATATGTAAATAATATATTTTGTAACAAAATAATCAATTCAGTAATATGAGATCTGTATGTAAAACATTTACATGTAACATTTTTTATTTATTTAGCAGATGCTCTTATCCAGAGTGACTTACAGTTAGTGCATTAATCTTAATATAGCTACAGTAACTGAGACAAATATATATATATATGGATATATAGTGTTTTGCACAAGTGTATTTTTTTAAACATTTTAATACAGATCTAAAATCTATGAATTACACATCTGAGAGTAGTAATATTTTAAACATATATGAAGGTACCCATAAGCAATCATTTCTGATGAAAAAACGAATGTGAAAAATTGGTGGATATAGTGTTTTGGAAATAAACTGCTCTGTGTGCCTGTGAAGGTCCACACTTTAAAAAAAACATTTGTCTGGACACCTTATGTAGTTCTTTAAGTGCATGAAGGAGAAGAAACTCAATGTTTTAAAAAAAAGAATTACTGCCACACAATGGCATTCTTAGGCTACGTGTATGTTTAATGGATCTCAACCCAACATTTTGGTCAAAAGAGCTTCATCCGCTGGGACTTACTGAGAGATGTATATTGGCTCTACTTTATGGAGGAATCATACAGGGTCAGCCAAATGCCACACGTATGAAATGGCCTGACATAGCAGCACATCAACAAAAATGATGTTGAGTGTAAAATATGAAATATGATAATAGTTTCAGGTTAAATTGACAAATTCACAGTACCAGTCAAAAGTTTGGACACACCTACTCATTCCAGAGTTTTTCTTTATTTTGACTATTTTCTACATCGTAGAATATTAGTGAAGATATTAAAACTATGAAATAAACATATGAAATTATGTAGTAACCAAAAAGGTGTTAAACAAATCAAAAAATATTTTATATTTGAGATTCTTCAAAGTAGCCACACTTTGCCTTGATGACAGATGGGGAATATAATTTGTTTTTCAACAGGACAATGACCCAACACACCTTCAGGCTGTGTAGGGGCGATTTGACCAAGAAGGAGAGTGATGGAGTGCTGCATCAGATGACTTGGCCTCCACAATCACCCGACCTTAACCCAATTGAGATGGTTTGGGATGAGTTGGACCGCAGAGTGAAGGAAAAGCAGTCAACAAGTGTTCAGCATATGTGGAAACTCCTTCAAGACTGCTGGAAAAGCATTCCAGGTGAAGCTGGTTGAGAGAATACCAAGAGTGTGCAAAGCTGTCATCAAGGCAAATAGTTTTGATGTCTTCACTATTATTTCTACAATGTAGAAAATAGTAAAAAATAAAGAAAAACACTTGAATGAGTAGGTGTGTTCAAACTTTTGACTGGTACTGTATATATTTTATATATTTTAAGTGGTAATACACAAGGAAAGTGAGAGCTGATGCTATACAGATTGATGAAGAAAAACATACTTTTATTATGATGGATCAAGATAATAATGTGCTTCCCTTCTGATGCATAGTCATACACGGAGTAGAGGCCTAGATGGTTCAAAGCTGCATTACTTAATAGTTTTAGTATAATAGTAGATCCCACTTGATTTGTATTACTTTTTTAAAAATTCTGTATTATTATTAACACTATTATTGCCATTATCATCATTACTATGTCATCATTCTTGCAGAATCGTAGGCCATGCTGTCTTCTTTAGAACATCCATTTAAACCTTTGGGAATAGAATGCACTAGAAATTCAATAGCCGTAAAATTCTGCTAATTGTCCTCGCCTAGTCAAGATTATTAGTCCTAGTTAATTGTGCGTGTTGAAAAAAAGAAGTAAGGCAACGCTGCCTGGTCTAGGAGTCCATTGGCCATTTTTTCTTATCAGTTATGGGCACCTGCATTCCTTAGTGCTAACATCTGGGGCCCTCAACATGCACTAGAAATACAGCTACGTGCACTCACGACTAGCCTGAACAACACACACACACGGAGGCACGCACGCAAGGGCGCGCATATCACCAGCACATACACACGCGCGCACCACTGAATGGGCAATAAAAGGCGTAAATATAGGCCCATGAGAATAAGAAAATAGGTCATTGGCTATAACCATGACTGACTGAAACACCAAAGTAATGAGATGCGTATGAAGAGCTGTTTTCAGTACCTGCAGTTGTACGTTCGGATCTCCTTGTTATCCCTTTTGCACTTGACTGCCACAAAAATCATAGTGACAAACAGGATAGCTGCAATAGAACCCAGGGCAATGATGAAAATCAATGACAGGTTTACTGGTCCAATAGATTCCTGGGCGTTCAGGTCCGGTGAGAGGTAGACAACAATGTATGCAGAGGCCGACAACGACGGTTTCCCGTGGTCGCGTGCCACCACTGTGATCTCGTAGGTCGACTTGACCTGCTCCCCGAACATCTTGGTGGACCGCACCTCTCCATTCACCTGGTCTATTTCAAAGAAAGGCCTGTCTCCCTCCGAAATGGTATAGGTCAGCCTTCCATTCTCCCCCTCGTCGTAGTCATCGGCCTTGACTTGGGTCACCAGGTAACCCACTCCTGCATTCCTTGGAATGGATACTTCCGCGGTGCCATTTACCAGGGGTGGAGTGGTCATAACAGGTGTATTGTCATTCACATCCAAAACGACAATGCGCACCGTCGCGTTACTGGATAAGGACGGATTCCCCTGGTCCCTGGCCAAAACTTTGAAGTCAAAAGTCCTAGTGTACTCATGGTCGAATGATCTCATGGAGTAAATACGTCCTGAAGGATTTATACTGACATATGTGTTTACGTCCATGTGTTTAATCTCACTGGGCACGATGGTGTATGAAACGGTGCCATTCATGCCCAAATCGGGATCTACAGCAGACACTGCCAGCAAACATGAGCCGGGCAGGTTATTTTCTAGGACCATCTCTTGGTAATGGGGTTTTAGGAAGTGGGGAGGGTTATCATTTTCATCTGTGACTTTCACTACAAACGATTTAGTGGCGCGTAAAGGGGGGGTGCCACTGTCCTCTGCTTGGATAGTTAGATTGTACGTGTCCCTCTGTTCTCTGTCTAGCCTGCCATCGACAAGGATGGTTGAGAAGCTCTCGTATTCCTGGAGCCTGAAAGGGACGTTGCCTTGTAGTCTACACTGCACCTTGCCATTCGCGCCCGCGTCCTTATCTGAGACCCTTACTAATGCAATAACGTATCCACGTGGCGCGTTCTCACTAACTTCAATCAGCTCTGTGTTCACCGACAATAAACTAATGACAGGTGGGTTATCATTTGCATCCATCACATTGACCGTGACTTTACAATGAGCCGGAATAGAATTTGGACCTAAATCTTTGGCTTGGACATCAATCTCGTAAATGTGGGTTGCTTCATAATCCAACGGGCCATTTACAGTGATAATACCGGTTCTAGGGTCAATTTTGAATACATCTCTAGTTTTCTCGGTGACGTAACTGTTAAACGAGTATACAACCTCACCATTAGTTCCCTCGTCAGGATCCGTTGCATTCAAGTCAATTACAAGTGTATTAATAGGAGAATTCTCCATCACATTCACTGTATACACAGGCTGGTCAAAAACGGGATTATTATCATTCGAATCCATTACTTTAATATTGAGCTGGACTGCGCCAATCTTTGGGGGGTCTCCGCCGTCTTCTGCACTGATTTCGTATGAGTAGTGAGACTGGGTCTCCCTATCTAACGATTTTTGCACTACGAGTTCGGCAATCTTGGACCCGTCCCCCCTAGTCTTAATCTCCAACCCGAAGAGCTCATTCGGGGTGATCGAATATGATTGCACACCGAAAATACCAGAGTCCGGATCGCTTGCCCCCTCTAGGGGAAACCTGGTACCAGGGGAGGCATTCTCTGAGATTTCAATGTCAATGTGGTTTGTGGGGAACCTGGGCGCATTATCGTTCAAATCCACAATTTCAACTTTAATCACACAGATCTCCATGGAGTTTGACATCACCTCCAGAGAGACAGTGCACTTTGATGTCTGTCGGCAAGCCACATCCCGGTCTATTTTCTGATGTGTGAGGAGAAGTCCAGCCGGGCTGAGTTCCACCCATCGCGGCTCTGAATTCGAGATGACCCGCAAGTACGGCGCACGCGGTGCAATGGCAAATCCTTGAGTTTGTGCATCCTTTGTCACGTTTCCAATGATATACCCAGCCTTCTGCTCCTCGTTTATCGAGTATTTCAAATTGATAACAGAATCAGCCCCAGTCCAGCATAAAAGGACTATCCAAAGAATTAGCATAAAATCCATTTCCTTGGCGTACATTGTACCTGTTGATTTTTCCTTAGATTTAATTGGGACCTCGTATGATCACGCACACCTATGCATGTCAGAGATAACTGGCAAAATTTTCCAGTAGGCTAATCTCATCGAAAAGTTATCCTTGGAATAGATTTCGATAGCAGAAAAGGCTCCTATCTGATATAAATGTAACTTGATTATATCGATATGGTCTTAAGTCCATCTACCTCATTGTACTCTTCTGAGAGAAACCACATTCTCCAATCTGCTGCAACGCGTGAGATCTTGAGGATAGATATTAGAAAACATTCTGAATGGTCTCAGAACACTGATGGTCTCAGAACAACATGTAAATATGCGCTGTTTATATCAAGCTACAACTATAGGAACGTCTGACATGATAAACCGACCATTTCGATGCAGACTGGAAAACAATGCAAATAATGAATTAAAAAATCAAAAGGGAGGAAAATTCTATCGAACAGGTTTACCCAAAAAATAATGTTCACTGAAGATTAAATTATTGGCTAAAAATGATCCAGTTCAATTCTTCCCAGCATCATGATTCCGATTCAACAACCATAAGGAGAATTTTAGACACACTGAATTTTACGCATACGTCCACAAATTCATATGAATGATTTGATTAAGTTGTAATGACTTTTCCTCTTCAATGGGCAATTATATCACACCACATATCCGATGGAAACGTAAAAATGGAATCCGCATTGAGAAAATCCGTGAATAGCCAAAGTCCAGTCATCGAATGTAGACCAATGATACTGTTGACAGAACGATTCTTATGGGCCTAATGCTATCAGTGAAGACCACCGTTACCTTTTCATTTCCAGGCGAGCCGATAGAGGTTTCACTCTCTCTCTCTCTGTCAAAGTCTTTTATCTTTCTTTTACTAATTCATTTCCTCCAATCTCACACATGAATACACCGAACACGTCCCGGGGAGATATGGTCAATATCAAATCCAGTGTAGAAATATAGAGGCAAAAAAATGATGTTATACCGTCACGATAAAAGCAGTTCGTTTCAAGCATGCAGCAGAGCCAATTGCATGAAAAATATCCAGCACCACTCGTTGTCAGTAGGCTACTAGTTCACCCCAATACGCGCTCCGGCTCCGCTCGCATCAATGCTGCACACTGCCGAATGCACAGCTCAGCGCTGAGCGCTAATTCTCCGGACCAGGACCCGCAATCCCCTCAACCAATCAGAGGTTACACAGGAGGGTTGGATTTGCTGGTTGGTGGGGAAATATACAGCAATGAAAACTCGGCCAGCTACCTGCACACTTGTTCAGCTGTGGAATGGGTTAAGTAGTGTAAATACATGTATTTATGTATTACTCGATGTGTATCATGTAGTTAATGTAGTAGGACTAATTAACTACCCTACGTCTATGTAGCCTAATGGTTAGAACTCTTGGTATGTTTACTCGTCATTCCAGTGCAATCGGAGTGTTTACATGTTTTCTTTCTAAGTGTGATATACCGGTGGTATTCAGGGTTTGCCCTAAAGGCGACTGTGATCTGAGGACTGTGATCTGAGTCCAATCCTTCAATGAATCGAAATAATACTTGATCCACACATGATTGCTGATGACATCCCGATGATTTGATATAGTCTTTTTTTTTTTTTTACATAATGGACGTAGCCTATATCTTATTGTAGCCTATTTTGTTAAGGTGAGACAAATTTGATTATGAAACGCTGAATATTTTTGCTGCTTCAGAATGCTGTACTGTAGATGCGTGAAATGTAACACCAAGCATTCTTGAGAAACAGGTAGGTATAGTCTGACATGTAAAACGAGGACACGTGCCTTACCAATACAACGACGGCAAGTGTTATGTTGCATATTATTTGTGTAACATCGTGTCTTATTTCTGGACAATGAAACAAATGGGATTGTAGTCGCAGGCTGCAAAATCTCCCTCTCTCTCACACATACACTCAGTCACGTGCGCGCGCGCGCACACACACACACGCACACACACATACAGGCACACACACACGTTGCATTTCTTAGATGTGAAGAAAACGATATGGTCACTAAAATGTATAACAACAACAAAAATATGAATGCATTGATGCAGAAACATGTTCTAATGAAAATAATTTGAGATAATTCTTTAGGATAGGTCACTGCAGTCCTTTGGTCTGTTGAAAGGAACACTTTTTGTGTCATGCCAGCTGATCCCTGATAAGGCCAGTAGGGCAAATTACCTGTAGACTAGGCTACTTCGATCTGCTTTTGGGTGGAACAGCAATATAACTTCCCACGTCAATCAGTGGAAATGAAGGGAAGCCTACCTGAGAACTCATATCAACTTACATTCAGAAGTTCACGACACTGAGTGGCAATATTTAATTGTTGTATTAATGGTACAGAAAGCACACTGATTTTTACTAACATTTGTGTCATGTGTATAAAAATTGTCCAGGTCCTATTCCTAAAATGACTATTTTGAGGATGCGATAGACTGCATATGTTTTCCGTCGTCAAAAAGGTTGGCTAATTGCTTGGATAGGTAGTCTAATAATGTTTGGTTTTTGTTGCAACGACTAGGCCTAGTATGTGTGTTGTAAGGCTTATTTATCATTTAGAATAGACCTCCTTATCCCTCGTGGGTTTCGCTGCCTTCTCACTCCCCAGCTCACTCCTCCCCATCTGGTAAACTTGGCTGCAGACAACCCAGACCATATCGAGGGTAACCCGGTTTAAAAGTCACAAGGGTGACACCTAGCGTCCTTTTGCTGCTTGGCTCGGTTATTGACATTGACCCAACAACATTTGTCACAAACATTCTGCCTTTTGTTAAATTGCATAACGCATACCTTTCTCATTGTGGCAGACCATCTTGCTCTGTGATATGCAGTTATTTTGCTTTTCAAGGTTTTATTACATTTGGATGTAGTTTGCTTGATTTTCTGTTTGTATTACAGGTGATTCTTGTTTTCTCATTATCAACATACAGTATTTGTCCACAAGTTATGCTTTCACAGAAATGTTTTGTATTCCGCCTATCTTACCTGAGATGTAATGAATAATAATAATAATAGCCATACATCAAACTATCATACCAAATAGCCATACTTCTGTAACACAACACCAGGGGCGCAACTTTGGTTTTAGAAGTGGGGGGGACATAATATTAATATTATATATATATTTTTGATCCTGTCGGATAACACTCCAAACAGTTTACCCGACCGCTCAGAGGCATCCGCACGGTCCTAAAGCACACCGTTGCCTTGTTTTGTAACACAATTTCAGAATGTTCGGGGGACATGTCCCCCTGTCCCGTCACCCGTCCCCTCTGTCCCCAGCGAAAATTGCACCCCTGTACACCAAAGCCTCAAACAGCCCTCTACTTTCAGAGTGGGGGTACTGTTATATTCAAATTACTGGCTGTACACCCCAACATGGAAAAGGCCAAAACACTGATTGCGTGTGAAATATGCATCAGAGTATCTCACAGTCTTACGCCACATGAAATAAGAGGCTCTAGTAAGACAAGAATCCCTATAGAACTGTAACAGTATGTAGATATAGAATGGGCTCGGATGGATGGATGCTTTATTTTAAAAATTCTGAGTTATTTTACGTCTAACTGTCAACTGTAGGCTACACTACTCTGTCATTCTGCTTCTTTGTAAAGCAAAACAAGCAACATTTCTCTGTGTAGCCTGTAATATGGTACATTGCTGGTGCTTTTACAAGACAATACACTGGGTGGATTCTGAGGCTAGATACAGTATCCTCATAATAAATTCTTAATGGACAGGGAATTAAAACAACCATAGGTGGCTGTGGGACTTTTTACTCAAGGCTTTTTAGACGCCATATTTTAATCCCGTTGCAGAGTAAAGGCCTGCACATTTTATTCTGTATTATATTCCATTTGAAACTGTGCAAAGGTTGAAACAAAGTTGCTGTTTCATAGGAAAGGGGAATTAAGCTGAACAAATCAATAGTCCCAGTAGCCTAGCCACTAGCTATGTCTCTGTCTCCATGGAAGTGGCAATAGAGTAGACTACTGGACAAATTACACTCATTGGTTTGTCCTTTTGATTTTAATGATTTGAGTGCTTTGTGTTGAGTGGTTGTAAAGTTAATTGTTTACATTTCTAAGTATGGTGTTGTCTTATCTGTATCATTTGGTCGAAGCCAGATATTGATCTCAGACACTAATATACTGTATCTCCTCTGTCATCTAAGAGGAGACGATGGTGATTGGCTAGGCTACTTCTCCCTTCATTATGATTGTGACTTTTTATTGTTTCAGAGTCTAATTACCCAGAATGTACTGCCAATTTAACTCTCATTAACAAAGTGGCCATGACAATGTGTTTCTCCTTAGACATTGGACCACATGTGGAGCACAGTCAGCACACCCCTACTGTGCATGGGGAAAGGTGTTACTTGTTTGCAATTAAAGGAACCTTAAGCATTACCCAGATGGAGTTGGGTTTTGTTTACCTGTGAGTCGTGACCCACACCTATATGTCATTCATTTCTACTATTAACATTGGTTGAGGGACACAGAGAGAAGTGAGACAAGGGTGGTATTAATGTTTGGTGAGGGCAGTGGTGTAAAGTACTTAAGTAAAAGTACTTTAAAGTAATACTTAAGTAGTTTTTGGGGTATCTGTACTTTACTTTACTATTTATATTTTTGACTATTTTTACTTTTACTTCACTACATTCCTAAATAAAATGATTTACTTTTTACTCCATACATTTTTCTTGACACCCAAAAGTACTCATTCAATTTTTTATGCTTAGCAGGACAGGAAAATGGTCAAATTCACGCACTAATCAAGAGAACATCCCTGGTAATCCCTATTGCCTCTGATCTGGCGGACTAACGGACACACATAACAGAAATTCTTTGTTTGTAAATTATGTCTAAGTGTTGGACTGTGCCCCTGGCTATCTGTAAATTAAAAATATTTGCTTAATATAAGGAATTTGAAATTATTTATACTTAAGTATCAAAAGTAAATGTAATTGCTAAAATATACTTAAGTGTATTTAAAACCAAATACTTTAAGACTTTTACTCAAGTAATATTTTATTGGGTGACTTTCACTTTTACTTGAGTCATTTTCTATTAAGGTATCTTTACTTTTACTCAAGTATGACAATTGGGTACTTTTTCCACCACTGGGTGAGGGACACCAAGCAAGGATGATCTCCCTGTGCCCTTCACCTTCAACAAGCTTCCATCCAGACAATGGCTTATTGTCAAGCTCATAATAAAGAAAACATCATCAAATTTACAAAAGACAACATTTCAGTTATATTCGCATGTGGATAAAAAAATACATGTTGTTGTCTAACTGGAGTCTATGGCAAAACAACATCCCTGTTATGTTGACATACAGTATATGGAGTCCAAGTGGAATCCACCTAGCCGTGCTTTAAGGACTGTGGCTAACTAACAACATGCTTGGTTATATTGGCATAAGAAAAACTTATACCAGTGCTTCTAGGACTGTGCCCTCGGATAGAGAGAGTTGAAGAGATATTAATGGACGTATCATCACCATGTCCATGGCATGGAGGGCATAACATCATTGAGGGGCTCACAGGGCTCATAGACAGATTAAGCCTGTCACTTCCTCTTCCTTCAGCCTCTGGCCAGGGCGGTGAGGGGGAATCAATTTCTTGCAATGCCGTGTGGATGAATACCAATAATAAGGTTGTCCTCCACCACAGCCAAAATAAGCACTGCCATCTTGCCCATTCCGAATCAATGCACCACTGTCTGTCTCTGTCTTCCGCTAGCTACCTGTAGCTATGTGTCTGAGTGTGGGCCAAGTTTCAGTGGGCAGAGAGGCATGGACAGGCATATTGGACTGCGATGGGTGAGGATAGTGCCAAAGCAGCGATAGAGGGACTCAGCTATTACTCTCGAGCCAAGCAGCAGGGACAGAAAGTCAGACTACAGAAGTACAGTCTTAGAAAATAAATTTCTAAAAGGGTTCTTCGGCTGTCCCCATAGGATAGCCCTTTTTGGTTCAAGGTAGAACATCGACAGGGCGGTAGTGGAGGGAGTCTTTGACAATTTCTAGAGACTTCCTCTGACACCGCCTGGTATAGAGTTCCTGGATGGCAGGGAGCTCGGTCCCAGTGAAGTACTGGGCCGTAAGCACTACCCTCTGTAGCGCCATTACAAGCGGTGATGAAGCCAGTCAAGATGCTCTCAATGGTGCAGCTATATAACCTTTCGAGGATCTGAGGACCAATGCCAAATCGTTTTAGCCTCCTGAGGGGGAAGAGGGGTTGTTGTGTCTTCTTCAGGATTGTGTTGGTGTGTGTGGACCATGTTAATTCCTTAGTGATGTGGACACCAAGGAAATTGAAGCTCTCGACCCGCTAATCAAGTCATCGATTGTTCTCTCTGCTACCGCACGGCAAGCAGTACCGATTCACCAAGTCTAGAACCAACAGGATCCTGAACAGCTTCTACACCCAAGCCATATGTCTGCTAAATAGTTAACCAAATAGCTACCAGGACTTTCTGCATCGACTCTTTTTACACTAACTCTTTTGACTCATCACATATGCTGCTTCTACTGTTTATTACCTATCCTGTTGACTAGTCACTTTATTCCTACCTATATGTATAATTCTACATCAATTTCCTCATACCTCTGCACATCAACTCTGTACTGGTACCCTATGTATATAGCCAAGTTATCATTACTCATTTTGTATTTATTTCTCGTGTTACTATTTTTCTCTCTGAATTGTTGGGAAATAAGCATTTCACTGTTAGTCTAACACTATTTTTTCCCCAACATGTGACCAGTAACACTTGATTTGAAAACTTTTGGGTTCCATGTAGAACTCTATGTAGAAAGGGTTCTACATGGAACCCAAAAGGGTTCTACCCAGAACCAAAAAGGGTTCTTCAAAGGGTTATCCTATGGGGACACCCGAAGAACCCTTTTAGGTTCTAGATAGCACATTTTTTTCTAAGAGTGTGTGTGCCATGCAGACATGCCTTGCCGGAGAAAAAATATAGAAAGGGACAAAATCAATAATTCTCTGTGTACTTTGAACTGTGGCGGTTCAAGTCTTCCAGGCTAAAAAAGTCTTAAATATGCTCAAAAGCAGACTTGGAGTGTGAAACTCCCCATCACCCTAACTAGCCTAGCTTTTGCTACCGTCTGCGCGTCATCATGCTCCTCCGCAATGCTTTACTTCACACAGGGTTAGAAAGAAGTGGCGGTCTGTGCTGTTTAACAGGTTTAGGCTAATATATGATACTCAAATTTCCCCTATACCCATCATGAGGTTGCTACAACCTAGCCTATGAATTAAAGTTTACAACGTAGGTGCACAGGTCGAGAGAAATTTGATTAATCAAGGTGACAGACATTGACACATTCAATACCGCCTTCCACAAACTTGCCTACATCTAGCTGATCTAGGATGTAATCATTAATCCAACAGTTGAAAATGAGAGTTTCCATTGGACAAATTCAGTTATGTGTATCCCTGTTTCGTTCCGTTTGCTTCCATTTAAGAAACCTTTTTTAACAGAATTGGTGGTATGAATACACCCCTGATCACATGTAAACACAGTTCACTTTCATAGCAGCCACATACAAACAGAATGATCCCTTTGATCGTTGGATAATTCCTTCTCGCATCTACACGCATCTTCCTTCTTGTTACATTCACTTGTGGACTTCAGTGCACAACACATCAGCTGTTTGTGACCAGGCAAAAAAAACTTTCCAAGCCAAACCTTCATATCATAACCGCTAACCGCTACACAGCCTACATCATTGTCACCATATTAGCTAACATCAAGTCAACATAGCTACTAGAACTACCATGTTAGTAAACCCGCAACAATCATGCAGTACAGTGTACAGTTAGCAAGCAGTTTAGCAGTTACACCAGTTGGCTCCGGTGGCAATAAATTAATAAAACCAAAAGCTTACCTTAACTTGGAAGAGTTCCAGTGTTGGATAGCCATAGTCAGCTAGGTAACATAGCATCCCTCTCTGTTTGAGTGTTTGAGTAGGCTAAACTAGCTAGCTGCATTCGCTAGCTAAGTAAGTGAAAGTGAAAAAAAAATACTAAACAGAGCTAGTTCTCACTCTCTCTATTGTTTCTTCATTTAAAAAAAGTTAATTTGTTCAAAACTGTTCAACTATTGTCCTTCTCTCTCTTTGAGTCAACTACTCACCACATTTTATGCACTGCAGTGCTAGCTAGCTGTAGCGTATGCGTTCAGTAATAGATTAATTCTCTGATCCTTTGTTTGGGTTGACATTCAGTTCATTCTGCAAGAGCTCTGATAGGTTGGAGGACGTCCACCGGAAGTTGTCATAATTACTGTGTAAGTCTATGGAAGGTGGTGAGAACCACGAGCCTCCTTGGTTTTGTATTGACGTCAATGTACCCAGAGGAGGATGGAAACTAGCTGTTCTTCCGGCTACACCACGGTGCTACCCTACAGAGTGCTGTTGAGGCTACTGTAGACCATCATTTTACATTTTACATTTTAGTCATTTAGCAGACGCTCTTATCCAGAGCGACTTACAGTAGAGTGCATACATTTTATTACATTTTTACATACTGAGACAAGGATATCCCTACCGGCCAAACCCTCCCTACCGGCCAAACCCTCCCTAACCCGGACGACGCTATGCCAATTGTGCGTCGCCCCACGGATCTCCCGGTTGCGGCCGGCTGCGACAGAGCCTGGGCACGAACCCAGCCCAGCCTGGGCGCGAACCCAGAGACTCTGGTGGCGCAGCTAGCACTGCGATGCAGTGCCCTAGACCACTGCGCCACCCGGGAGATTGCAACAGCGTGTTTTAACGAATTATTTGATGATGTGAATATATTTAGTATAGTTTTATTTAAAAAGGATATATATATATATACAGTGGGGAGAAGAAGTATTTGATACACTGCCGATTTTGCAGGTTTTCCTACTTACAAAGCATGTAGAGGTCTGTAATTTTTATCATAGGTACACTTCAACTGTGAGAGACGGAATCAAAAAAATCAAAAAATCCAGAAAATCCAGAAAATCACATTGTATGATTTTTAAGTAATTAATTTGCATTTTATTGCATGACATAAGTATTTGATACATCAGAAAAGCAGAACTTAATATTTGGTACAGAAACCTTTGTTTGCAATTACAGAGATCATACGTTTCCTGTAGTTCTTGACCAGCTTTGCACACACTGCAGCAGGGATTTTGGCCCACTCCTCCATACAGACCTTCTCCAGATCCTTCAGGTTTCGGGGCTGTCGCTGGGCAATACGGACTTTCAGCTCCCTCCAAAGATTTTCTACTGGGTTCAGGTCTGGAGACTGGCTAGGCCACTCCAGGACCTTGAGATGCTTCTTACGGAGCCACTCCTTAGTTGCCCTGGCTGTGTGTTTCGGGTCGTTGTCATGCTGGAAGACCCAGTCACGACCCATCTTCAATGCTCTTACTGAGGGAAGGAGGTTGTTGGCCAAGATCTCGCGATACATGGCCCCATCCATCCTCCCCTCAATACGGTGCAGTCGTCCTGTCCCCTTTGCAGAAAAGCATTCCCAAAGAATGATGTTTCCACCTCCATGCTTCACGGTTGGGATGGTGTTCTTGGGGTTGTACTCATCCTTCTTCTTCCTCCAAACACGGCGAGTGGAGTTTAGACCAAAAAGCTCTATTTTTGTCTCATCAGACCACATGACCTTCTCCCATTCCTCCTCTGGATCATCCAGATGGTCATTGGCAAAGTTCAGACGGGCCTGGACATGCGCTGGCTTGAGCAGGGGGACCTTGCGTGCACTGCAGGATTTTAATCCATGACGGCGTAGTGTGTTACTAATGGTTTTCTTTGAGACTGTGGTCCCAGCTCTCTTCAGGTCATTGACCAGGTCCTGCCGTTTAGTTCTGGGCTGATCCCTCACCTTCCTCATGATCATTGATGCCCCACGAGGTGAGATCTTGCATGGAGCCCCAGACCGAGGGTGATTGACCGTCATCTTGAACTTCTTCAATTTTTTTTTATAATTGTGCCAACAGTTGTTGCCTTCTCACCAAGCTGCTTGCCTATTGTCCTGTAGCCCATCCCAGCCTTGTGCAGGTCTACAATTCTATCCCTGATGTCCTTACACAGCTCTCTGGTCTTGGCCATTGTGGAGAGGTTGGAGTCTGTTTGATTGAGTGTGTGGACAGGTGTCTTTTATACAGGTAACGACTTCAAACAGGTGCAGTTACTACAGGTAATGAGTGGAGAACAGGAGGGCTTCTTAAAGAAAAACTAACAGGTCTGTGAGAGCCGGAATTCTTACTGGTTGGTAGGTGATCAAATACTTATGTCATGCAATAAAATGCAAATGAATAACTTAAAAATCATACAATGTGATTTTCTGGATTTTTGTTTTAGATTCCGTCTCTCACAGTTGAAGTGTACCTATGATAAAAATTACAGACCTCTACATGCTTTTTAAGTAGGAAAACCTGCAAAATCGGCAGTGTTTCAAATACTTGTTCTCCCCACTATATATATTTGAAATTCACTGAGGAGGATGGTCCTCCCCTTCCTCCTCTGAGGACCCTCCACTGTTA
The DNA here is from genome assembly GCF_045679555.1 of Salvelinus alpinus. NCBI lineage: Eukaryota > Metazoa > Chordata > Actinopteri > Salmoniformes > Salmonidae > Salvelinus > Salvelinus alpinus. The sequence continues at coordinate 79,272,018 of NC_092089.1, read as the reverse complement.
ATGGCGTTGCGTGGTCAATCCGACGTCTGCATTGGCGTGCAGCATTTAATGTGATACGGCCTCTGCAGAAGTCAGGGCATCCATACTTCTTGCGCTTCGTGGAGCAGCGCAGAGCTGTTGTGAAGGAAGTTGTCAAGGAAGTGATTTTGTGTATACAGGACCCCCCACCCCCACCTACCATCAACCAATCATGTCATTGCGGAGCTAATGTATACGGAGCCCTCCTCATTGTAACAAAATTTGAGAGGTGCACAGCGATGCGTTATGGAGCTCAATTTGGCTTCTGTGTGCCTCCGGAGGCGCCGCAATTCCGTCACTCCATCCATACGACGCCTCCGACCACATTTTCAGATCAAGCATAAATTGGCTCTTAGAAAGAGCTGATAACAGTGCAGAGAGCAACAAACAAATGTCAGCAATGGTGGTACACTATAAATGTACAAAGAAAAAAGTCTGAGCTGCCTCAAACACTGTAACAGCCTTTGTCGTCTCTGATTAGCCTCCCCCCCCTCCCCCAACTTCACCTGATAGCAATTTCAAAGCATCTCCGTGCAGTCCAGTCTCTGCGTTTTCTGACAGAGAGCCATCTCATCTCTCCACTTCAGTCTACCAAGGCGGCAGAACCCATCTCTGACAGAGAGCCATCTCATCTCCCCACTTCAGACTACCGAGGCAGCAGAACCCATCTCTGACTTTCTCTCACTCTGCGCACAACAGCCAATGCTCCTTGCTCCCTTTGATGGTCATTTCTGTTCCATGAAAAGGAATGGAGCTACAATGGATTAAAACCTCATTCATATGCATCACTCCATATTGCGAGATCAAGAAAAACCTTGCAGTCTGTCTGTCAAAGGTAGAGCACGTTTGTAAGTATGATAGTGATGAGAGCTCACGGTGTGTTCCTATCTGTTAATACCACCCTTCTCTCACTTCTCTCTGTGTCCCTCACCCAACATTAATACCACTTCTCTCTGTGTGGCGCTCTGATTAGGAATGAAGTGGATGCATTTGTGTTTGATGGCATGTGATTATTACATTCAGAGTAGTGTTTGTGGGGAAGCCGTTTCTGGTCTGTGCGCCGTATTTCCTAGGATCCAGTTGTGTGTTACCAGAGGCCAGATATGAGGCTTTTCCCCATGGCTGGTGTTGATACATACTGTGGCCCTCTCTGCCCATCATGAGCACGACAACCAGCAGCCAGTTGGCACGGCAACCAGCAGCCAGCACATTTGCATTTTGGTTTCCACTCAGATTGATTTGGATGTTTCTCTTGTCAAATATGTCATGGATTTCTGGAACCGTGCTCTCGCAGGTTTAATGATCCAAATGTTATCCCCTCTATCTCCTATTTTTTTGGCACGGGATAAGAATTACGTGCAGATGGTATTGTATTGGAATGGTTGTGTGGCTCTAAATGGGGAATGAGATGCAAGTGAATAAAGGAATATTGTTTGAAGTGTGCAGGAGGGTTGGTAGGGTTCCTAGTCATCAAACGCTGCCAAACGCTGATTTAATATGCGGTTTGTGGATATTTAAGCAATTCATAATTAGTCACCCAATAACCCATTTGCTTCTGAAATGAAACATGTTTAAGATGAATATGCTATATTTGTGCATGATTAATCTGAATATTTATGCCATTAGATGGCAATTAACATGCACTATGTAGTCCTCCCTATGGGAATGGCCTAATGTTCTCCTACAACTGCTAAACTTAGAAGATGTCAGACTAATTAACAGCTATTATATCTAACCCCCCTCCCCAAATTGTTGAATTAGCGCTTTCTTTCTGTCAATGTGCAATTACCTGGCCTTGAAAGTTTAACAAATGAATATATTGGATGTCATAACTTATTCATCTGACAAAAAACAGGTTATTATGAAGTATGTGTTCTTCGCATATTGATACATTTTCCACACTAATAATGACAACGAGCACTCAAATAAAATAACAATGTATCGACGTATCCCTTTTTCCTCTATGCGGTTCAGCTAGGCCTGAGAAGGGCCCTAGTTTAGGTACAGGCAATAATGCCATGAATCAGGACCCAAGTCTGAATGAGTTTGCCCTATTGATGTCTGCTAGACCTGAACCCTGTTTGAACCCTGACATTTGACATTCCTCCCACCGGTTCACCAGCATTTAGCCCAATAGGCCCAATCACACACACAATGCAGTTCCAGAGATTTTCATTTTGATCTGGTTACCACAATGTGCAAAATCAGTAGCCTTTGTTGTGAGGCCCCGGGGCACCTGACAAGAAAGCCACACAAACACAACGTCCTGAATGCACAAGGACTTGGTTCTATAGTCCTATAGGCTGCGTTGTTAACATGGTGTACGCTCAATTAGCTTTGTACTTAGTGTGTTTATTCAGTGTCACCCTCCCTGATTAATTGGGGAACATGGACGATGGTAACACCTAAAACTGAATCAGGCCTTGGTGGGGCATGTCTCCCTGTCTGATAGCATCTCCACGACCCACCACAGGAGCGCTTATCTCCGCTTCCCCTCTGGGGTGTTTACAGCTGTTTTCTAGTCAAGACAAATTAGCGCTCTGCTACCGATTGTGTTCCCCTTAGATGTTGTGGGTGCAGAAAGGCGGATGTTGGTAGCATAGAGATACATTTCATTCTATTTAAATCTATGGCTGGTTGATACTGTATAGTCTCTCTATGTAACTGTACTGATGCATGTCGAACTCTGAGCTGAGGCTTAAGTTAAAGGCCATAGACAGCAACAGAAGGATAAAGAGGTCATTGACATCAGCCTTCTACAGTAAAAGAGCACGAAGTATACTGACTACTGTCTCCATCCGGCAGCATGTGTAAGTGTGTTTGTGACTTGATATGTATTTACGGAGGCGGGGACTTAAGTCGGAGAAACATATTGCCATGTTTATTTTCCTCCCCAAATCTGTCTATCTAATATCTAGTTTATGAGCAGCTGCTCTGGCTGATTTAGATCCCCAGTAATATTCTAAATCCCTCCCTAGTCTCAGTTGGCTATTGAGTGGCTTATCAGGAGGACAAGAGGTTATAGTGACAGGGGATAACCCTCTCTCTCTCTCTCGCTCTCTCTCTCTCTCTCTCTCTCTCTCTCTCTCTCTCTCTCTCAATGACACTGGGGATTGTTAGTGTTTAATTGAGAGTGGAAACCAGGGAAAACCTGGATACACCTAATCTTCTTTTCTTGATATATTCTTGCCTCATAATACCTCTGATGAATGATGACATGTCATTAGAATGTGACACTTTCCCCTTTCTACTGTCCACAGCAGTGTGGTTATCACCCGTGGGAGGGGGAGGGGGTGTTACCCATATGTTGCCACTGTTGATAAACGCAGTAGCACAGAGGCCCTCGTGTTTATTGCTTTCCGTAATGTGCCACCGGGCTTGACGGTAATGGGGACTTTGCCCTATGATTGTGCCAGCTTTAAATGTTACACTTCATCACCTTCGCCGTCGGACTCCAGCAGGGCTGGAATGTACACTGCTGGCAGGCTCCATAAGGCAGGTGTAATCAGAACCCCTGTTTATTTATATAGCCCCTTATCAACCAACCACTCATCTTTGCTTCTCTGCAAAGAGCCTATTGGTCCCTAAGCAATGTAGACCTCCCACAATGTGGCAATCATGGATGGTTCAATGTCAACCTCCCACAATGTGGCAATCATCGATGGTTCACTGAGTATTGGTTATGGGAGAGGTGTGTGTGGGTGATGGGGTTGTGTATGTGCGTGCGTGTGTATAAGCATGCATGTGTGTGTCCAAACATTTGTGTGTGTGTGTGTGTTTCTGTGTGGGTGTGTGTGTGTGGGTGGGCGTGTGTGTGTGTGTGTGAGCCTCACTGCACATGTCATGTTATTTTATCCCCATAAAACCTGACAAACAACCCCAGAGACTAATCTGGCTTAGCATTCAGTGGCGGTGGTGGGACTTGTTTGCGCTGCTATGATTGGTGCAGGTCTACTAACTTGGACTGGTAACAGCAGAGTCACAGCATTAGCCCCGGTGGAGTCACGCTGCCTGGGGACGGTAAGGCTGCTTCTATCTGGCCAAAGATATCAATAAAGGCAGAAGCACTGCAGTCTTTTGGGATGGCTGGACAGTTCAATTTTCTCTTCCCTGAAGGAGGGTTATTAATTGTCACTATGTCGTATGTGGTCTGCCTGCATAGATGCCGTCTGCGTTTCCCCTCACATTCCGAATTCCGAGCGTGTAACCCAGAATGCAATTAATCTTCCGCCATTGGATCAAGAGACACACATCTGCTAGCCTGGCGCCCGGCGCTGGAATTAAGGCGAGTGAGTAGAGAAGAAAGAAATTAGTATGGAAATTAGCCCCCTTTAATGCCGCTGGCGATTAAAGGTGGTTTAGGGAACAAGCCGAGAAGGTGTCAGTTTCCCTTTGCAGATATCTGAGGTGTAGAAAACGGGAGGATACGAGGCGATTGCTTTCCTTGGGAGACTCATTTCCTCTCCTTTGCAGTGTTGGGGGGATTAAGGAAATAGCATATGAAAGGCAGAGCATACTGTTTAGTGTACCCTAATTGCACATGCAGTATATTAAAAAAGTTTTGGGTGGCCAGATTATACTGTATTTTACATCAGTTTTTTTTTAGATAACTAGGGGTTCAGCATAGCCTGGAGGTAGGTGCGCCGGGGCCCCAAATGAGTTAGTCGGCCCTGTTCCGATGCATTGCGTCTCACCCGCTCAACCGTGTTTTCTATAGACAGCCGATCTGTCTATTCATGCCCCTCCAGACTCATTTCAGTACGAGGGGAGGTGGGGGTTGGGGGGGCAGAAATGTGATTGGCCACCCTTGGCGCTCCCCCATTCTCATTGGGTCAGAGCGATGTCAATCTGGGGAAAAATAGATGTATTTGTTCTGGTTATCCCGTTGGCTGTAATCTTTTTTGGGCTGCTCCATTGACTTTAACGAGATGATAACGCCCAGGCACCCCTGGCAGGCTAAAACGAACACACCAAAACCGTCGTTGTCATTAGAAGGAAAACTTTCCCAATGACAAAGTGGATGCTGAAATAATACGGTTGGGAGACAGACTCAGGAGTCGGGATCAACATTTGAGCCTTACAGAAGAAGAGCCATGTATCTCCATTTTTTATTATTCTAACAGCTGATGTAGTTGCATTTGTGTAAACAATTTGGAGTTAGAATGTTACATCACCTGAAAGGACACAAACTTTACTATCTACTTCTATGTCTCTAAACAACTCTTGATGTTAGTCAGCAGATAATGACCTTTGAAAACATCACTAATCTGAAAAATTACAAGGCACATACAGAGTATATGGTTAATCATCTGTAGGGTTAATTTATTAACGGCAAGTGTAATAATAATAATAATTTGGTAGGTGCTAATTTTTGTCCTATTTCACATTGGAAATGTGTTTTCTTGCATATCCCAACCCAATGTGTTTTTGCATAACCCCTCTGAGACACCCTCGGAGAGTGGGGTCATTGCCAGGGTCTACCATTCTCAATGACAACCCTGAAGCAATTAGCGCCTTTCTCAAGGGCACATCTACAGATTTTTTACATTGTCAGCTTGGGAATTCGAACTAGCAACCTTTCAGTTACTGGCCCAATACTCTAACCGCTTGGCTTCCTGCCACCAGTGTCAGTCCATGTCCATGGAATGTCCACACTCAATTACTATACTTAAAAGAAAAATGTGGACTGGGCATAAGGTAGGCGAACTCCAACTATAAAAACTCAGTCTTTATCTTTTGCGTCTTCTTAATACTATACCACTCCATATACCCCTCCATATACCCCTCCAGAAGCATAATAAGTAACGTCAAAGTGTGTAGAAATGCGTTTTAAAATGTCATAAAAAAATATTCGGGGGAGGACCTCGGATATTTGCTTGACCTAATTGCTGTTTGCTTCTGTTTCCATAGGGATGTACATGGTACAACAGATACACTGACTGTATCTGGTGTGTTAAAGAGACAAACATCCCTTTCTCTGCATGCATGGTTCAACAATAGGTCAGAATGTCACAAAGTCAACCCTGCTCTTCTAGATTGTTGTATCACTTTATCCCTAGCTTTCTCTCCCAGTCGCATGTTCGTTTGTTCGTTCACGGTGTGATGCTCTGCATTCTTGAGGCATTTGTTAAACTGCTAAACTCACTAATACCCACCTCCCTGGTTTTGGGCCCTGTGGTAATTGCTGCCTCCATTCCTCATGGCTTCATTATCTAGCCTTGCCAGGTAGTGGGCAGCAGGGCTGCGTATTGTGCCAGGAGGCAAGCTATCCCTGGGGCTATGAGAATTCCTTGCCCCCATGTGTCAGCTAATGTTTGCTAAGCCCTGAGGGACCGGAGACGCCGGGGAAAGAGCACAGTATTTCACAATCCATCGGCCCTGTGCTTGGAGGCAGGGAAGAAGAATTCTCCTTGTGTCAACAGTTGTTTCATTCATGGGTAATTTCCCCTCACCGCTAGCCATAGAACCTACTATAGGCTGGATTCACTGGGATTTCACCAGCATTCTCGACTCTCCTATTAGTGTCTCTTAACCATGCATTTGCAATTCCAGTCATTTATATGAGAGCTATACAAGTCAGGTTGTTTATACAGCCACAGTCAGCATTTCTTTAAGCAAAAGGCAGCAATCTTTGACTCACTGTTTTTGTTTTGCAGTTATTTGGCTTTGGCACAGTACCAACATATCCAGGTTAGGCTGGCTGTCTGCTGGGAGGTAAGCACGTGCACGTAGCTAGAAGACCTCGGCTGTAGATCCTGCAAATACTCATTTGCTTTTCTCCTCTCCTCGGCCATAGCACTGATATCTTCCCTTCACATAAGACTGGGCTCAGGAGCAAGGTCCATCTTAAGCTGGATTTAAAGGGGGACTTGCTTTATCGGAAGGGTTGGGTGGATTCACTATGCTGTGATGATTTGAAAGGACAGTGTATTCCTGATGTGTAAGCCCAGCGGGTGCATTCATTCATTGGTGTAATGTCTATTTGTATTCTTCTCACAGGGGACATGGAAATGTACAGTAACATTTTTCATTCGGAAACAGGTGCAGAGATGTTGAATAGCCCACATGATGTCATGTGAGAGAAGTAATTAGTGTGATATATTGTTGAAGGAGCAGAAAGGAGTACACTTGACTATTGTAATCCTGGCTTAATGTACATGATGCAGTATACAGTAGAGAAACCGAGGTACTGTCCGTTTTACCATGGCCTTTGAGAATCGCCATGGGGACGAAAGCAATGATTAAACACCCTATGTCAGTTTATTTCTCATTAACTATTGTAAAAAAAAAGATGTGCTTCCATAAAATTTGGAGGGGATGTTCAGGGGAAAGGCGATATGTGTAAATTGAATGTAGGCCCCAGCGAGGGCACCGTGAATTGTGCGTGGGAATGGGTGTGGGTTATAAGCAACATATGCAACTGTGTGTGTGTGTGCGTGCGTGTGGTTGTGTGTGTGTGTGTGTGTGTGTGTGTGTATGATTATTTGTGCTTAGGCCTACTGTACATTCAGGTATGATAGTGTGTGTGAATGATTGTGAGCATATGTCTGTCTGTCTGTCTGTCTGTATATGGCCTGTGTAATGCAGACGTTCTGAATGCAAACATCCCCCGTGTAAAATATAGTAAACACGTAGCACACCATGTATTCAGTGGGATGGTTTAGCCTAGCATGGTGAAATAAGCGAGGCAAGCCAAGAGGGATTGACTTCACCATGAACCACCTCCACCGCAGAGCACATTGGAGAACCACATAATCTATGTACACAATTGGAGAACGATTTATTTCTAACTGCCACCTCACTGGTGGGAAGGAAATTATTTCTGTCAACAGCGTTGTAAACAAGGAGAGCGTGGAAGCAGAATATACCCGCAAATCACAAGATATAGATTTGTTTTTCTATTTTAGATATTAAAACCTCTACATTATTGGTGGGTCCCCTATGGGACGGTTGAGCTAACGTAGGCTAATGCGATTAGCATGAGGTTGTAAGTTACAAGAACATTTCCCAGGACGTAGACATATCTGATATTGGCAGAGAGCTTAAATTCTTGTTAATCTAACTGCACTGTCCAATTTGCAGTAGCTATTACAGAAATAATACTATGCTATTGTTTGAGGAGAGTGCACAGGTATGAACTTGAAAAATTATTAATAAACCAATTAGGCACACTTGTGCAGTCTTGATACAAAAGTTTGAACAGAAATGCAATGGTTCATTGGATCAGTCTAAAACTTTGCACAAACACTGCTGCCATCTAGTGGCCAAAAATCTAAATTGCACCTTGGCTGGAATAATACATTATGACCTTTCTCTTGCATTTCAAAGATGATAGTACAAAAAACTGCAAAAAAACGCATGTTTTTTTATTTGTATTATCTTTCACCAGATCTAATGTGTTATATTCACCTACATTCATTTCACATTTCCACAAACGTCAAAGTGTTTCCTTTCAAATGGTGTCAAGAATATGCATATCCTTGCTTCAGCTCCTGAGCTACAGGCAGTTAGATTTGGGTATGTCATTTTAGGTGAAAATTGAAAAAAGGGGCAGATCCTTAAGAGGTTTTTAACTGTAATAACAGTGGAGAGGGAGGGAGTAACATATTTCAGGTGGGTTTTGTGTTTCAATATTCCTAAGAAATTATCAACTGCAGAGCCCTTGCCAAAGTTGATGCTTGTAACCATCTCCGCCGAATCAACCCAACTACTCAGTCAGTCCCTCAGTGTTAGATAAGAATGTAATATGATATACTCAAAGCCGGACCATTAATCAGATATTTCACCTCGGCAGATAGGAAAGATATAAAAACGTATTAGGATTCTGCACTAAGAGGATTAGTGGATGGAAATGGATGTGTGCTGGCGTTTTTAATCCACTCACGCTTAACCATTTTCAAGCTGCCCATTCTTCCACCATGCAAAATAATGATTCTTTGTCTTTCTCCTTTGATGCCGACTTGTGGTACCAGATTCAGGCCAGCTCTCCCTCCCTCCCCCCCTCCTTCCCTGCCTCCCTCCCTTCTCTCGCAGGGAAGAAAAGCCGATAATGGAGCTATCAAGCTCGGTGTTTGATTAAGGGCCACTGTCTGGTGACAACACAGCTGCAGCACTGGTTAGGGGGCTCCGGCACCGCTGCTTTAGTCTGGCTCGCACACTGGCATTAGGATTTAAGTAAGGGACTCAGTGTGAATGTGTGTGTGTGTGTGGGGGGGGGGGGGGGGGGGGCTCTCTGTAGGTGTGTCTGTGTCTGTGTGTGTGCATGTCTGTATACAGTACCAGTCAAAAGTTTGGACACACCTACTCATTAAAGGGTTTATCTTTATTTGTTACTATTTTCTACATTGTAGAATAATAGTGAATACTTAAAAATTATGACATAACACATATGGAATCATGTAGTAACCAAAAAAGTGTTCAACAAATCAAAATATGTTTTATATTTGAGATTCTTCAAAGTAGCCACCCTTTGCCTTGATGACAGCTTTGCACACTCTTGGCATTCTCTCAACCAGCTTCACCTGGAATGTTTTTCCAACAGTCTTGAAGGACTTCCCACATAAGGTGAGCACTTGTTGGCTCGAATGATCTCTGTATGTGTGGTTCCCACCATGAAGCATGGAGGAGGAGGTGTGATGGTGTGGAGGTGCTTTGCTGGTGACTCTGTCAGTGATTTATTCAAAATTCAAGACACACTTAACCAGCATGGCTACCACAGCATTCTGCAGCGATACACCATTCCATCTGGTTTGCGCTTAGTGGGACTATCATTTATTTTTCAACAGGACAATGACCCAACACACCTCCAGGCTGTGTAAGGGCTATTTGACCAAAAAGGACAAATAGGTCTATCTTCTGTATACCATTAATACCTTGTCACAACACAACTGATTGGCTCAAGTGCTTTAAGAAGGAAAGAAATTCCCCAAATTAACTTTTTACAAGGCACACCTGTTAATTGAAATGCATTCCATGTGACTACCTCTTGAAGCTGGATGAAAGAATGCCAAGACTGTTCAAAGCTGTTATCAAGGCAAAGGGTGGCCACTTTGAAGAATGTCAAATATAAAATATATTTTGATTTGTTTATCACTTTTTTGGTTACTACATGATTCCATATGTGTTATTTATGGGCTCCCGAGTGGCGCAGTGGTCTAAGGCACTGCATCTCAGTGCAAGAGGTGTCACTATAGTACCTAATTCGAATCCAGGCTGTATCACATCCAGCTGTGATTGGGAGTCCCTTAGGGCGGCACACAATTGGCCCAGCGTCGTCCGGGTTTGGCCCGGGGTAGGCCGTCATTGTAAATAAGAATTTGTTCTTAACTGACTTGCCTAGTTAAATAAAGGTTAAAATATTTCATCGTTTTGATGTCTTCACGATTATTCTACAATGTAGAAAATAGTAAAAATAAAGAAAAACTCTTGAATGAGTAAGTGTGTCCAAACTTTTGACTGGTACTGTATGTGTGTGTGTGTCTGTGTGTGTGTGCTGTAGGCTATGTGTGTCCTATGTCTGTCCTCCAATGTCTGTCCTATGTCTGTCCTATGTCTACCCTATGTCTGTCATATGTCTACCCTATGTCTGTCCTATGTCTACCCTATGTCTGTCCTTAGTCTACCCTATGTCTGTCCTATGTCTATCCTATGTCTGTCCTATGTCTACCCTATGTCTGTCCTATGTCTACCCTATGTCTGTCCTATGTCTGTCCTATGTGTTCCAGCGACTGTAGAAGGCTGTGACACTGTAGTAGCAGCCAGGTAGTGTAGCCGTGTTGCCACTAGCCACAGAGGCTACAGCTACCATCTGGCGTTGGGGTCATCACTCGTTGATCTGACCTCTGTGACCTTATAGTGAACACACGGGAGGTTCAGGCGACCCAACAGAAGGTCACCGCCAGCCGTCAATAAGGAGCCACGCATGTGGCGGTTGTCACGGCAATAACAGGTGTCAATCTTCATTACCTGCGATCCGACACCTCTCCAGATTCCAAATGATTGACCAATTAAGAAGAAAAATGAAGGCGAGGGCGCTCTTTGAATTTGACATCCTAATTAATTACGCACTCTCCCGTTTCATGTCACCTTGGAACTAACTCTCTTCTGTGTTGTGTATCACATAATTAGTCCAGAAAGCCACCATAGAAAAGATAAGAAACTTGATCTTGCACACAGTTTGGCTCCAAGATAATAGCTAGTGTAAAGAGTAAGTCCCCATTCAATCAATTTAAGTTCACTCAGAATATTGACTTTACTCTGTGTTGTAAGGACAGGGTGTTTCACATAATTATCAATGTGCGCTAGAGGATTCGTACAATCAATTACAGGTTGATTGGGAATGATTCACTGTGAGCGCGAAAACGGAGAGAAAATATGAAAATATGATTTCAACTCCACTGGGAAATTGTGCCAATATGAGTGGTTGTTTTGCTGAAAGAGATACAAACAAGTGTGTGTGTGTGTGTGTGTGTGTGTGTGTGTGTGTGTGTGTGTGTGTGTGTGTGTGTGTGTGTGTGTGTGTGTGTGTGTGTGTGTGTGTGTGTGTGTGTGTGTGTGTGTGTGTGTGTGTGTGTGTGTGTGTGTGTGTGTGTGTGAGCGTGCAGGTCCGTGCACCTGTGAATGCAGACACACACACACATTCTATTTATTATCTTTAATCCGTAAGTGAGTGTATGGCTGTGACTGATTTGTTATGAATCAAATATCCATAGAATGACTATCCAGATGACTTGATAAATTACATCCTTCATGAACATTTCTCTAAGCTGACAATGAAAGGAGAATCCTTAGAATGTCTATGTACAGAAATGAGTGGAAGACACCAAGCGTCTACGACTGTTTGAGTTTTGAATAATTGTCAGTAAAACTCTCTGTTCAGTGAATTGAGCTTAAGCTACGTTAATTCTCAGGCTTCCATCCCTCACTCCACTGTATTCAACTGCTTAGCAAATTGTCAGACAAACCTACAAAGAGAATTATGGGCCCTGAGGCCTAGGTACTGGGGGAACTGCACCACTGGCAGTTTTTCTCCGGCGGAGCTGCGGGGTCTAGACGACGCTCTATTTAAGTGTGATGACAGCCTGAGGGGAATATGCACCCTATTCCTTTTATAGTGCACCACTTTTGACCAGGGCCCATATGAATCTGGTCAAAAGTGGTGCACTATACAGGGAATAGGGAGCTATTTGGGACGTAACCATAGTCTATATGCATTAGAAAGCCAGAAGCTCAAACAACAACTGAGGGCTCCAACAGCAAAATACATAATACACCTGACAGGGCAACGATCAAAAAACATGACAACTGTTTGCCTTCAGTGACATGGTGTGCTATCCTTAGACCTATCCTTGGCATTAAGGCACTGTAAAGTAGTCATTGCTTATGTACTATTTTGTATCTATTTATGATCTGTTCATAACACTCTATTACGCAGCACATTGGGCCAGTTGAAGGTAGGGCCTAGTTTGTGATGATGTGTTCCCATTTCTGTTACCTTTTCATATCCTTTATACAGGTAACTGCCCCATTTCTGTTACCTTTTCATATCCTATATACAGGTAACTGCCCCATTTCTGTTACCTTTTCATATCCTATATACAGGTAACTGCCCCATTTCTGTTATCTTTTCATATCCTATATACAGGTAACTGCCCCATTTCTGTTACCTTTTCATATCCTTTATACAGGTAACTGCCCCATTTCTGTTATCTTTTCATATCCTATATACAGGTAACTGCCCCATTTCTGTTACCTTTTCATATCCTATATACAGGTAACTGCCCCATTTCTGTTATCTTTTCATATCCTATATACAAACCCTGAGACAGGGTTTTCTACCACCATCAACAAAACACCAAATGATGGAATTTCTCATGTAAGAATGGTGTTGCATCCCTCCAGTAGACTTCCAGACACTTCTAGAATCTATGCCAAGGTGCATTGAAGCTGTTCTGGCTTGTGGTGACCCAATGCCCTATTAAGACAATTTATGTTGGTGTTTCATTTATTTTGGCAGTTACCTGTAGATTATCAATGAAAGTATTTGTTCTTGAACAAATAATCCTACCCAGTTATACACTAATGATGAAGTTTAATCAAATAAACTCATCGCCCAGCATATGTTCTTCTTAACGCCTTACGCCTGAATATCAAAACATGTGCAGACAGATGTGTACGTGCAGTGCCACAGACTCTGAAGATTAGCAGGTCGGCATTTCTGTGACTGCTTGCAAATATGTTTACATGCATTCAGCTCCGGGGGATCACAACGGTGATGGATAGACCTCGACGGTGGCGACGTCGCTGCAGAGAGGCGTTCAGGAAAAGCCTATTTGCTTTGAAGTGGATATTAATACACAGAGAGAAATTCCTGCAGGGATCAAACTGAGACGCTGGAGAGAGATACTGGAAAACGGGAGTAGCAGTGCTGCTGCATCTTGGGAGTCTCATTTTTTTGGTGTTGGGTTAAGATGATGGTTTGATACATTCGCCATTTCCATGTAATTTAAACTAAGCACTATATATGATCCAGAGAGTCTGGTCACAAATTTGAATTATCTCGCTGGCATTGGCGTTCATATACATAACATGATAAACATCCCTCTCTTACTCTCACCCCACAGTTACAATATGTGTGCTGCAGAGTAGGCTACTGTAGGTCAACTGGTCTATGCTGTATGGCAAATGTATCCGTGCTGGGTAGGGTAGTTTAGCAGCCCAATGGAAGACAAGGTCAATCCAGACACACACATACTTTTCATGTGAGTTGCAGCTGGCTAAATAAGTGAACATTATACTTCCCCTTATTTCAATACAGAGCGAGAAAAAGAGAGAGAGAGAGAGAGAGAGAGAAAAAGAGAGAGAGAGAGAGAGAGAGTGTTTTTGTGTGTGTGTGTGTGTGTGTGTGTGTGTGTGTGTGTGTGTGTGTGTGTGTGTGTGTGTGTGTGTGTGTGTGTGTGTGTGTGTGTGTGTGTGTGTGTGTGTGTGTGTGTGTGTGTGTGTGTGTGTGTGTGTGTGTGTGTGTGTGTGTGTGTGTGTGTGTGTGTGTGTGTGTGTGTGTGTGTGTGTGTGTGTGCATACATGGACATGTGTAATAAAGGGAGAGAGATAAACAACTGAAAGAGGGTTACTCTTTGCATAGGAGGGGACTGGGTACTGTAGCATACCTGACTACTGAGCTGACATTATTCTAACATTCTAATCTACTTTGGTTTGTCATGGGAGACCACACACACACACACACACAAGGTGCGAGAGGCGTCCTGAGGGAGGGGGAACACGGGGCTATTTCAATGGAAATGTATCTATCTCCTTTATTATTGGCTGGTTGTCTGGTTCAGTGGAATTTGTGATTTGTAGTTTTTCCTCCATTTTCCCCACGCCGTACAGCTGTTGCATCAATATCCACATTCATTACAAAGTGACAGTTATGAACAGAGCAACTAGCTCTGGAACAGAAGTGGGGAGATTTCAGCGAACACTCCTCACAATGTTCTATTAGAATAATGAGGTTAGACTGATTACTGGCTCTGGACCCGGTTTCCCAAAAGCATCTTATGGCGAAGTTCATTGTTAGAACCTTCGTAGGAGCACCATTGTTGTTAACGTTGCACTTGAAAGCGCTGGTAATCTAACACCTGCTTCAGACCACCTCTAAAACGGTGCGTCGTTAGGCTCCCGAGTGGCGCAGCAGTCTAAGGCACTGCATCTCAGTGCAAGAGGCGCTGCTACTGTCCCTGGTTTGATGCCTGGCTGTATCACATCCGGCCGTTAAGTGTGAGTACATTAGGGCGGCGATTGGCCCAGCATCGTCCGGGTTTGGCTGAGGTAGGCCGTCATTGTAAATAAGAATTTGTTCTTAACTAACTTGCCTAGTTAAGTAAATGAGGTGCTTTTTGATGTAATTTTTTGGCTGATCCGTTGTCAGTATTGTGAAATATTTCTAATGTTAGATCCTATCACATGCTCCAACAAAGCACTTAGCGACCGTTCTCTTTGCGTGGTGTTTTGGGAAACGGATGTTACATCTTCGACCGTTGTAGCAAAGATGCATCGTTAAAACAATCGTAAGCCTGAGTTCCATCGCTATCAGGAAACGGGGCCCTGTACATTTCTCACCAGAGTGAAAAGTAATGTTGCACTCTTGTCTTCGATGCCAATGGAGTAAATTAAATCACAGTCAATTTCTGTGGAACGGAAATGTCAGTAAGCTATTTAGAAACAGGTAACCTGTAATGATAAAAACAAGTCCATATTGATTTTTTTTTTGCATAGTCCCAAAAGGCATCATCATGTTTTGCACATACAAGCCTCACAGTCCCAAAAGGCATCTTTCTTCATTTAGATTTCCTAAGCCTGTCACTGGGATCACAGCAGCCACTTTACTGAGTAGCACTGAGGTGAGGCTGATAACGATTCCATGGTCACAAGGTGGTTGTTGCTCTGGTGTGGTAGGAGGGGTTTAACTGGTAACTGCCCCTGTCTGAGTAAGAGTGAGATGGGCCGCCCTCCTTCCTCATCAATGTCAGAGCTGCTGTTTATGCCTATAGAGACAGCAGCGAGCCGCCACCCAGCCCTGCTACGCCTGCAGAATCTCCCTCGGTTTGATCAGCTTTCGGAGTCGGCTTAATCTTGTCAGCTACTGACAATGAGGTCTGATCTCCTCTGTTCTTCTCCGGCAACTGGAATCGGCCTACAGCTCAGTCTATTCAAACAGCTCCAGATTCCTCTCCGGAATCCATAATCATTTCTATTAAGAATATTTCTGAATGTATTGAACATTCTCGAGTAACGGCACTGATCTGCATTCATCCCAAACATAAGCCGGCCCAAGTGAATACAAAACGGCCCTACTAAATCCTCCCCCCAATTTTCCTCGATTTTAACCGCCTAAGATATGCATAAAGGATAAAATAAGATAGACACCGAGAGAGAGAAGTCATTCCTCCTTTGAAAGAGACTGGAGACAAATGTCTTACTGGAGCTTTCTGGGAACGTCAGAGCTGAGAAGGAGACAGAAGCAGCCAGGATCCTAGCATTACTACAAGGCCACTTAAATCCTCCACAGAGGGCACTAATGGAGTGATGTGTAATTGAGTATTCCTTTTGCTATGCTGGCAGGGTAAAACAAAAAATGCTCTATATCCCATGTAGGGGACTGAGAGTGGGTGTTCGGCCTCTCAAAGTGTCTAGTTCAACCAGATAGAAAACAAACTGTAAATGATTGTCAAGTAATTCATTCTCTGCTTCATGTGATCAGCATTATTTGAATTAACCTTGATGCCAAGGGCAGATTATTTTAGCTATTTTGTGACATGTTTGTTCTATAATGGCATCAACAGCATGACAATGGGACTGATTGTATTGACGGGTTGGTTGTTCAGCAACAAAACCCACGCGTGCGCTACTATGGGACACACAGACAGGTTGGCATAGATTGTTGAAATGGAAACTATATTTAGTCTCCAAATGTTTATTGAAAACATAAATATATTTTCACAATAAGCACTTGGTGTCTCAAAAACATTGTTACAGTTGTTGGTTAGCTAGCTCGCAAATTTTTGCCATATTAACATAGACATGACATCAGTCAAAACACCTTAAAACAAGACATCCCACTGGGCATACACTGGTTGAATCACCATTGTTTCCACTTCATTTCAATGAAATGACGTTGAACCAACATGGAATAGATGTTGAATTGATGTCTGTGCCCAGTGGGATGGTATCAATAACAAGATACAATGAGTTGAAATGAGCCACCTACGATTCCCCACATGGTAGCTTCTTGTCACTGTAGCTATCTGACTGTTCAGAATCATAACAATGCACAGCTTCCGGCCACATCAATGCGTGCACATAATTTTCATTATCTTGCCAGCCAACCTGTCTATAGGAGAGAATTTTTGGTAAGAAACCGTTTCTGTAGAGTCATTCAATGAGCTTGTAAACTATCAATTCTTTTGGGACTATTCCATTGGTTCCATTTTACCAAGCAAACTAAATCACATGCAGCTCAAGTATTTTAAAGTATTTGACCCAAGTCTGACTGCTCAGCTATAGTCTGTGACTGAACCCCTATCAAATTGGCCCCTTTCTCTCAGATCCTGAATATGGCAAGGTTTAATACTCTGTATGAATGAGTCGTATGGCATGGTCATGTCTTTCAATATGCTGGTGTGATTGTCAACTCACCTTTTCAAATTGTCATTCTATTCTATAGCAAATATCTTAGGTGCCAAATGGCAATTTACACCATTTGTGTTACAGTGGAGTTTAGTGTGTCATGGCTTGACATTTCCACTGTAAAAATGGTTTCTATTCAGTGTATGAGTCTATCTGACCTGAGTGAGAGCATCCTCTACTTCTAGTGTGTTTTCTGAGATGGTCCTGATGATGCTTGATCTGTAGGTAAAGTGTTATAGTACAGTCCAAGTTCTATTCTCCATCATATACCTAGTCTGGCTATGACAGAAAACTGGCTACGATAGGTGTCTACCTCTCTGAATCATAAAACTCAGCACTCAAACCTTTATAATTATTTGGTTAAAGTGTTCTGTAACTCCTATTAAATATTATAGAGGAGAATTGTTTTATGTGTATATAAATCTCAACGCTCATATTTCACTTGACACCTATGCATTAGCTAACATTTGCTTTGCGTTACACACTGGAGAATTTACAGCATAAATTTACGATTTCTTTCAAATTATTTTAGTGGAGTGGTGAAACTTCATTCGGAGGTGCAAGGATCACAGCTTTAACTGAGTCATGAATGGACTTTTGCCAACTGTGCGTAAATCAAGCAAGGAATTCCGAAACAACGGAAAAGATTTTGATTATCTACTGTGGGGTAGAAATTGGTGTTGTCTGTGATGTCTGAAAGAGCTATCGGTACTGAAATAGCTATCAAGAGCTATGGGTACTGAAATAGCTATCAAGAGCTATGGGTACTGAAATAGCTATCAAGAGCTATCGGTACTGAAATAGCTATCAAGAGCTATGGGTACTGAAATAGCTATCAAGAGCTATGGGTACTGAAATAGCTATCAAGAGCTATCGGTACTGAAATAGCTATCAAGTTAGGCGATATGAAGCATAATAGTGATTGGGAGGGACCCATCGCAACTTTGAAATATATTCCATGAAAGCAGTTGGTAAAAAATTGTGGTGAAGGAAGATGGGGTGTTCATAATACAACAAAGTATGAGTCCTGAATCTACCATTTAGTCAATTCTCTTTGAGAAGTTCTGCTCAGCTACACTGATAGGCAGCAGCCGCTACACGACCAGTTTTATTTGTACCATACCTGGTAAACTGTGTAGAAGGGATGGAGAGGAGGTGAAAGGGGGAGGAAATGGGTACTGGACACAGGAGCTAACTTGAGCCCAGGGGTGTGTCAACAGAAGGCCTTTATCTATCCCCTAGTCCCTGCTTTTGTTCTGAGGCAGGCTGTTGAGAGAGGCAATGAGTAGTGGTTGAACACAGGGCCAGAGGCCCAGGACTGCACGGAGTGTGCGCGGTGAAGAAATTGGCTGTGAGTTGAAAGAGAATGGTGAGAGTTGGGAGTTGGAGTTGAGACCTCCTCTCTCCCTATCTCTTGCTGTGTCTCTCTCCACTCTCTATAATGATGACTTTAGTTCCCATGCAGGAGCACCACTGGCCTCAGGCTCCTTTGTATCACTAGGTATCAGAACTGTATCTCACGCACACTCCTCCTCGCCCGCTTTTCATCTCCCACCCCAATAGCAACTCATGTGCTGTTTATCCTTAACTATGCAGTACAAGTGGAATAATTTAGGGATGTCCCGGTTTAACACCCTGGAATGTTCTGTCACATTTTCACTCCTGATTATCTTGAATAAAGGAGGGCAAAGTCTTTGACAGTGCGCTGTTTTTAAAAACACTTAAAGGGACGTATCTGCGCAGGAAGATACATTTCACAACATGCATAGAGTAAATGAGAGTCTAAACACTGAATTATGAACATCAAGACTGAACACAGCCATATGTCTGTATTGTCAGCTACCACAGTTTCCCCACTTTTGTCATACACTACCGTTCAAAAGTTTGGGGTCACTTAGAAATGTCCTTGTTTTTGAAAGAAAAGCACATTTTTTGTCCGTTAAAATAACATAAAATTGATCAGAAATACAGTGTAGCCATTGTTAATGTTGTAAATGACTATTGTTTTTAAAGGAATATCTACATAGGAGTACAGAGACCCATTATCAGCAACCATCACTTCTGTGTTCCAATGGCACGTTGTGTTAGCTAATCCAAGTTTATCATTTTAAAGTGCTAATTGATCATTAGAAAACCCTTTTGCAATTGTTAGCACAGCTGAAAACTGTCATCCTGATTAAAGAAGCAATAAAACTGTCCTTCTTTAGACTAGTTGAGTATCTAGAGCATCACTATTTGTGGGTTCGATTAGGCTCAAAATGGCCAGAAACAAAGAACTTTCTTTTGAAACTCGTCAGTCTATTCTTGTTCTGAGAAATTAAGGCTATTCCATGTGAGAAATTGCCAAGAAACTGAAGATTTCGTACAACGCTGTGTACTACTCCCTTCACAGAACAGCTCAAACTGACTCTAACCAGAATAGAAAGAGGAGTGGGAGGCACCGGGTGCACAACTGAGCAAGAGGACAAGTACGTTAGAGTGTCTAGGTTGAGAAACAGGCGCCTCATAAGTCCTCAACTGGCAGCTTCCTTAAATAGCAGCCGCAAAACACCCGTCTCAACGTCAACAGTGAAGAGGCGACTCCGGGATGATGGCCTTCCAGGCAGAGTTGCAAAGAAAAAGCCATATTTCAGACTGACCAATAAAAAGAAAAGATGAAGATGGGCAAAAGAACACAGACACTGGACAGAGGAACTCTGCCTAGAGGGCCAGCATCCTGGAGTCACCTCTTCACTGTTGACGTTGAGACTGGTGTTTTGCGGTAATATCTAACAAGTAATCTAACAATTTCCCAACAACTACCTAATACACACAAGTATAAAGGGGTGAATGAGAATATGTAAATACAGTTGAAGCCGGAAGTTTACATAGCCAAATATATTTAAACTCAGTTTTTCACAATTCCTGACAATTAATCCAAGTAAAAATTCCCTTGCTTAGGTCAGTTAGGATCACCACTTTATTTTAAGAATGTGAAATGTCAGAATAATAGTAGAGAGAATGACTTATTTCAGCTTTTATTTCTTTCATCACATTCCCAGTGGGTCAGAAGTTTACATACACTCAATTAGTATTTGGTAGCATTGCCTTTAAATTGTTTAACTTGGGTCAAACGTTTCTAGTAGCCTTCCACAAGCTTCACACAACTTAGTTGTGTGAATTTTGGCCAATTTCTCCTGACAGAGCTGGTGTAACTGAGTCAGGTTTGTAGGCCTACTTGCTCGCAGACGCTTTTTCAGTTCTGCCCACAAATTATCTATAGGATTGAGGTCAGGGCTTTGTGATGGCCACTCCAATACCTTGACTTTGTTGTCCTTAAGCCATTTTGCCACAACATTGGAAGTATGCTTGGGGTCATTGTTCATTTGGAAGACCCATTTGCGACCAAGCTTTAACTTCCTGACTGATGTGTTGAGGTGTTGCTTCAATATATCCACATAATAAAACATAATGATGGTCATTATGACCAAACAGTTCTATTTTTGTTTCATCAGACCAGAGGGCATTTCTCCAAAAAGTACGATCTTTGTCCCCATGTGCAGTTGCAAACCGTAGTCTGGCTTTTTTATTGGGGTTTTGGAGCAGTGGCTTCTTCCTTGCTGAGCGGCCTTTCAGGTTATGTTGATAAAGGACTCATTTTACTATGCATATAGATACTTTTGTACCTGTTTCCTCCAAAATCTTCACAAGGTCCTTTGCTGTTGTTCTGGGATTGATTTGCACTTTTTGCACCAAAGTACGTTCATCTCTAGGACACAGAGCGCGTCTCCTTTCTGAGCGGTATGACGGCTATGTGGTCCCATGATGTTTATACTTACGTACTATTGTTTGTACAGAAGAACGTGTTACCTTCAGATGTTTGGAAATTGCTCCCAAGGTTGAACCAGGCTTGTGGAGGTCTACAATTTTTTTCTAAGGTCTTGGCTGATTTCTTTTGATTTTCCCATGATGTCAAGCAAAGAGGCACTGAGTTTGAAGATATGCCTTGAAATACATCTACAGGTACACCTCCAATTGACTCAAATGTATATATTTTTTTATTTCACCTTTATTTAACCAGGGAGGCTAGTTGAGAACAAGTTCTCATTTACAACTGCGACCTGGCCAAAATAAAGCAAAGCAGTGTGACACAAACAACAACACAGAGTTACACATGGAATAAACAAGCGTACAGTCAATAACACAATAGAAAAAAGAAAGTATATATACAGTGTGTGCAAATGGCGTGAGGAGGTAAGGCAATAAATAGGCCACAGTAGCAAGTAATTACAATTTAGCAAATTAACACTAGAGTGATAGATGTGCAGATGATGATGCGCAAGTAGAAATACTGGTGTGCAAAAGAGCAGAAAAGTAAATAAAAACAATATGGGGATGAGGTAGGTAGATTGGATGGGCTATTTACAGATGGGCTATGTACAGCTGCAGTGATCGGTTAGCTGCTCGGATAGCTGATGTTTAAAGTTAGTGAGGGAAATATAAGTCTCCAACTTCAGCAATTTTTGCAATTCGTTCCAGTCATTGGCAGCAGAGAACTGGAAGGAAAGGCGGCCAAAGGAGGTGTTGGCTTTGGGGATGACCTGTGAAATATACCTGCTGGAATGCGTGCTACGGGTGGGTGCTGTTATCGTGACCAGTGAGCTGAGATAAGGCGGAGCTTTACCTAGCAAAGACTTATAGATGACCTGGAGCCAGTGGGTCTGGTGACGAATATGTAGCGAGGGCCAGCCGACTAGAGCATACAGGTCGCAGTGGTGGGTGGTATATGGGGCTTTGGTGACAAAACGGATAGCACTGTGATAGACTGCATCCAGTTTGCTGAGTAGAGTGTTGGAGGTTATTTTGTAAATGACATCGCCGAAGTTGAGGATCGGTAGAATAGTTAGCTTTACTAGGGTATGTTTGGCGGCGTGAGTGAAGGAGGCTTTGTTTTTTGCAAAATAGGAAGCCGATTCTAGATGTCATTTTGGATTGGAGATGTTTAATATGAGCCTGGAAGGAGAGTTTAGCCAGACACCTAGGTATTTGTAGTTGTCCACATATTCTAGTCAAGTCAGAACCGTCCAGAGTTGTGATGCTAGACGGGCGGGCGGGTGTGGGCAGCGAACGGTTGAAAGCATGCAATACATTTTACTAGCATTTAAGAGCAGTTGGAGGCCACGGAAGGAGTGTTGTATGGCATTGAAGCTCGTTTGGAGGTTTGTTAATACAGTGTCCAAAGAAGGGCCAGATGTATACAGAATGGTGTCGTCTGCGTAGAGGTGGATCAGGGAATCACCTGCAGCAAGAGCGACATCGCTGATATATACAGAGAAAAGAGTCGGCCAGAGAATTGAACCCTGTGGCACCCCCATAGAGACTGCCAGAGGTCCGGAAAACAGGCCCTCCGATTTGACACACTGAACTCTGTCTGAGAAGTAGTTGGTGAACCAGGCGAGGCAGTCATTTGAGGAACCAAGGCTGTTGAGTCTGCCGATAAGAATACGGTGATTGACAGAGTCGAAAGCCTTGGCCAGGTCGATGAAGACGGTGTAACGGTCGTCTTTAGGTGAGAGATTGGACCAAGGCGCAGCGGGTGATGAATACATAATGATTTATTTAAACAAAGACGAAACACGAAGAACACTTGAGAAATTACAAAATAATAAACGAAGTCAACAGACCTGAACAAACGAACTTACAATATACGAAGAACGCACGAACAGGAACAGACTACATACACGAACGAAAACGAAACAGTCCCGTGTGGTGCGACATACACAGACACGGAAGACAACCACCCACAACAAACAATGTGAAACAACCTACCTATACAGTGGGGAGAACAAGTATTTGATACACTGCCGATTTTGCAGGTTTTCCTACTTACAAAGCATGTAGAGGTCTGTCATTTTTATCATAGGTACACTTCAACTGTGAGAGACGGAATCTAAAACAAAAATCCAGAAAATCACATTGTATGATTTTTAAATAATTAATTTGCATTTTATTGCATGACATAAGTATTTGATCACCTACCAACCAGTAAGAATTCCGGCTCTCACAGACCTGTTAGTTTTTCTTTAAGAAGCCCTCCTGTTCTCCACTCATTACCTGTATTAACTGCACCTGTTTGAACTCGTTACCTGTATAAAAGACACCTGTCCACACACTCAATCAAACAGATTCCAACCTCTCCACAATAGCCAAGACCAGAGAGCTGTGTAAGGACATCAGGGATACAATTGTAGACCTGCACAAGGCTGGGATGGGCTACAGGACAATAGGCAAGCAGCTTGGTGAGAAGGAAACAACTGTTGGCGCAATTATTAGAAAATGGAAGAAGTTCAAGATGACGGTCAATCACCCTCGGTCTGGGGCTCCATGCAAGATTTCACCTCGTGGGGCATCAATGATCATGAGGAAGGTGAGGGATCAGCCCAGAACTACACGGCAGGACCTGGTCAATGACCTGAAGAGAGCTGGGACCACAGTCTCAAAGAAAACCATTAGTAACACACTACGCCGTCATGGATTAAAATCCTGCAGCGCACGCAAGGTCCCCCTGCTTAAGCCAGTGCATGTCCAGGCCCGTCTGAAGTTTGCCAATGACCATCTGGATGATCCAGAGGAGGAATGGGAGAAGGTCATGTGGTCTGATGAGACAAAAATAGAGCTTTTTGGTCTAACTCCACTCGCCGTGTTTGGAGGAAGAAGAAGTATGAGTACAACCCCAAGAACACCATCCCAACCGTGAAGCATGGAGGTGGAAACATCATTCTTTGGGGATGCTTTTCTGCAAAGGGGACAGGACGACTGCACCGTATTGAGGGGAGGATGGATGGGGCCATGTATCGCGAGATCTTGGCCAACAACCTCCTTCCCTCAGTAAGAGCATTGAAGATGGGTCGTGGCTGGGTCTTCCAGCATGACAACGACACGAAGCACACAGCCATGGCAACTAAGGAGTGGCTCCGTAAGAAGCATCTCAAGGTCCTGGAGTGGCCTAGCCAGTCTCCAGACCTGAACCCAATAGAAAATCTTTGGAGGGAGCTGAAAGTCCGTATTGCCCAGCGACAGCCCCGAAACCTGAAGGATCTGGAGAAGATCTGTAGGGAGGAGTGGGCCAAAATCCCTGCTGCAGTGTGTGCAAACCTAGTCAAGAACTACAGGAAACGTATGATCTCTGTAATTGCAAACAAAGGTTTCTGTACCAAATATTAAGTTCTGCTTTTCTGATGTATCAAATACTTATGTCATGCAATAAAATGCAAATTAATTACTTAAAAATCATACAATGTGATTTTCTGGATTTTTGTTTTAGATTCCGTCTGTCATAGTTGAAGTGTACCTATGATAAAAATTACAGACCTCTACATGCTTTGTAAGTAGGAAAACCTGCAAAATCGGCAGTGTATCAAATACTTGTTCTCCCCACTGTATATGGTTCTCAATCAGAGGAAACGTCAAACAACTGCCTCTGATTGAGAACCATACAAGGTCAATTGACAATGACACTTAACATAGAACAAACAACACAGACTGCCCACCCAGCTCACGTCCTGACCCACTAAACACAACTATACAAAAGGAAAACAAGGTCAGGAACGTGACAGACGGCTGCACAGTACAATCTTTTCGTTCAAATATTTTTTATTGAACACACACAAGAATGGTGTATAGGTATAAAAGACAGGTATACAATTCTTATCTAAACATAAAAGAGCAGACAGAAACAACAAGAGCCAGAGTTCTGGGTACAAAACAAATATTACAAAACAAGACATACAGAACAAGGACAGGTAGAAAGAAAGAGGGTAGATGTCACCCCCCCCCCCACTTATGCCCCCCCTTTATCCCTCCTCTGTTATTCCCCTCCCGACTGCTCGGGTGGCGGGGCCAGCACATGCTGCCCAAAGGTAGATTAAAATATTACAATTGAGAGTGCGTTAAAAAGTACAAATTCACAGCGCCGAATGGTCCAAGTAAGAGAGGAAAGGCTGCCAGATTTGATCAAATGTTGATAATTTATTGTTCACAATATATCTAATTATTTCTTATTGTACAGTGTTTTCCAATTCGCTGAGCCATAATTTGGTAGAGGGCGCTTTCCTCCTTTTCCAAAACAACAAGATTCGTTTTTTTGCCGAAATGAGACTGTAAGAGATGAGTTGTTTTGGGGGGTTGGTTAATCCGTTTAGACACTCCCAGGATTATCAGAAGCGGTTCTGGGTCAATTGAAGTCTCCAGAACTTCAGAGAGGATCCAAAAAATTCCACACCAATAACCATACAAGCTAGAGCATAGGGCAAAGCAGTGGAGTAGTGTACCCTGCGCACAGTACAATCTTTAATCGATGGCGTTTATGATATCGTTTAGTACCTTGAGCGTGGCTGGCTCGGAAACCGGATTGCCCAGCGAGAAGGTACGGTGGGATTCGAAATGGTCAGTGATCTGTTCATTATCTTGGCTTTCGAAGACTTTAGAAAGGCAGGGCAGGATGGATATAGGTCTATAACAGTTTGGGTCTAGAGTGTCACCCCCTTTGAAGTGGGGGATGACCGCGGCAGCTTTCCAATCTTTAGGGATCTCGGACGATACGAAAGAGAGGTTGAACAGACTGGTAATAGGGTTTGCAACAATGGCGGCGGATAATTTTAGAAAGAGAGGGTCCAGATTGTCGAGCACAGCTGATTTGTACGGTTTTGCAGGTTTTGCAGCTTTTTCAGAACATCTGCTATCTGGATTTGGATGAAGGAGAAGCTGGGGAAACTTGGGCAAGTAGCTGCAGAGGGTGGGGAGCTGTTGGCCGGGGTTGGGGTAGCCAGGAGGAAAGCATGGCCAGCCGTAGAGAAATGCTTATTGAAATTCTTGATTATCGTGGATTTATCGGTGGTGACTGGGAGGAGATGCTCCTGTTCTCCATGGACTTTACAGTGTCCCTAAACTTTTTGGAGTTAGAGCTACAGGATGCAAGTTTCTGTTTGAAAAAGCTAGCCTTTGCTTTCCTGATTGATTGCGTGTATTGGTTTCTGACTTCTCTGAATAGTTGCATATCGCAGGGACTATACGAAGCTATTGCAATCCGCCACAGGATGTTTTTGTGCTGGTCGATGGCAGTCAGGTCTGGAGTGAACCAAGGGCTATGTCTGTTCTTCGTTCTACATTTTTTGAAAGGGGCATGCTAATTTAGATGGTGAGGAAATTTATTTTAAAGAACGACCAGGCATCCTAGACTGACGGGATGAGGTCAATATCCTTCCAGGATACCCGGGCAAGGTCGATTAGAAAGGCTTGCTAGCAGAAGTGTTTAAGGGAGTGTTTGACAGTGATGAGGGGTGGTCGTTTGACCGTGGTCCCATTGCGGATGCAGGCAATGAGGCAGTGATTGCTGAGATCCTGATTGAAAACAGCAGAGGTGTATTTGGAGGGTAAGTTGGTCAGGATAATACACTTCTCAAAAAATAAAGGGAACACTAAAATAACACATCCTAGATCTGAATGAATGAAATATTCTTATTAAATACTTTTTTCTTTACATCGTTGAATGTGCTGACAACAAAATCAAAAATTATCAATGGAAATCAAATTTATCAACCCATGGAGGTCTGGATTTGGAGTCACACTCAAAATTAAAGTGGAAAACCACACTACAGGCTGATCCAACTTTGATGTAATGTCCTTAAAACAAGTCAAAATGAGGCTCAGTAGTGTGTGTGGCCTCCACGTGCCTGTATGACCTCCCTACAACGCCTGGGCATGCTCCTGATGAGGTGGTGGATGGTCTCCTGAGGGATCTCCTCCCAGACCTGGACTAAAGCATCCGCCAACTCCTGGACAGTCTGTGGTGCAACGTGGTGTTGGTGGATGGAGCGAAACATTATGTCCCAGATGTGCTCAATTGGATTCAGGTCTGGGGAACGGGCGGGCCAGTCCATAGCATCAATGCCTTCCTCTTGCAGGAACTGCTGACACACTCCAGCCACATGAGGTCTAGCATTGTCTTGCATTAGGAGGAACCCAGGGCCAACCGCACCAGCATATGGTCTCACAAGGGGTCTGAGGATCTCATCTCGGTACCTAATGGCAGTCAGGCTACATCTGGCGAGCACATGGAGGGCTGTGCGGCCCCCCAAAGAAAAACCGGTCATGCTGGAGGATGTTGCAGTCAGCAGAACGTTCTTCACGGCATCTCCAGACTCTGTCACGTCTGTCACGTGCTCAGTGTGAACCTGCTTTCATCTGTGAAGAGCACAGGGCGCCAGTGGCGAATTTGCCCCTCTTGGTGTTCTCTGGCAAATGCCAAACGTCCTGCACGGTGTTGGGCTGTAAGCACAACCCCCACCTGTGGACGTCGGGCCCTCATACCACCCTCATGGAGTCTGTTTCTGACCGTTTGAGCAGACACATGCACATTTGTGGCCTGCTGGAGGTAATTTTGCAGGGCTCTGGCAGTGCTCCTCCTGCTCCTCCTTGCACAAAGGCGGAGGTAGCGGTCCTGCTGCTGGGTTGTTGCCCTCCTACGGCCTCCTCCACGTCTCCTGATGTACTGGCCTGTCTCCTGGTAGCGCCTCCATGCTCTGGACACTACGCTGACAGACACAGCAAACCTTCTTGCCACAGCTCGCATTGATGTGCCATCCTGGATGAGCTGCACTACCTGAGCCACTTGTGTGGGTTGTAGACTCCGTCTCATGCTACCATTAGAGTGAAAGCACCGCCAGCATTCAAAAGTGACCAAAACATCAGCCAGGAAGCATAGGAACTGAGAAGTGGTCTGTGGTCACCACCTGCAGAACCACTCCTTTATTGGGGGTGTCTTGCTAATTGCCTATAATTTCCACCTGTTGTCTATTCCATTTGCACAACAGCATGTGAAATGTATTGTCAATCAGTGTTGCTTCCTAAGTGGACAGTTTGATTTCACAGAAGTGTGATTGACTTGGAGTTACATTGTGTTGTTTAAGTGTTCCCTTTATTATTTTGAGCAGTGTATATATTAGGGTGCCCATGTTTACGGATTTAGGGTTGTACCTGATGGGTTCCTTGATAATTTGTATGAGATTGAGGGCATCTATCTTAGATTGCAGGACTGCCGGGGTGTTAAGCATATCCCAGTTTAGGTCACCTAACAGAACAAACTCTGAAGATAGATGAGGAAAAGTCAATTGATATATGGTGTCCGGGGCACAGCTGGGAGCTGAGGGGGGTCTATAACAGGCGACAACAGTGAGACTTATTTCTGGAGAGATTCATTTTTAAAATTTGAAGCTCGAACTATTTGGGCATAGACCTGGAAAGTATGACAGCATTTTGCAAGCTATCTCTGCAGTAGATTGCAACTCCTCCCCCTTTGGCAGGTCTATCTTGATGGAATTTTTTTTAGTTGGGGATGGAAATCTCAGAAATGTTGGTGGCCTTCCTAAGCCAGGATTCAGACACGGCAAGGACATCAGGGTTAGCAGAGTGTGCTAAAGCAGTGAGTAAAACAAACATAGGGAGGAGGCTTCTGATGTTAACATGCATGAAACCAAGGCTTTTTCGGTTACAGAAGTCAACAAATGAGAGTGCCTGGGGACACCTCCACATCACCCGAGGAACAGAGGAGGAGTAGGATGAGGGTACGGCTAAAGGCTATCAAAAATGGTCGTCTAGAGCGTTGGGGACAGAGAATTGAAGGAGCAGATTTCTGGGCGTGGTATAGTAGATTCAGGGCATAATGTATAGACAGGGGTATGGTGGGGTCCGGGTACAGCGGAGGTAAACCGAGGCATTTTGTGACGATAAGAGAGGTTGCATCTCTGGACGTACTAGTTATGCTGGGTGAGGTCACCGCATGTGTGGGAGGTGGGACAAAGGAGGTATCTGAGGCATGTTGAGTTGGACTAGGGGCTCCGCAGGTAAACTAAAACAACGATAACTATCCTAAACAACAATAAACAAGGCATATTGACATTTGAGAGAGACAAAAAGCGAGGCATAAAGCAATCACAGGTGTTGATTGGGAGAGCTAGCTAAGACAACAACGGGTAAGACAACAACAGCTAATCAGCTAAGACAACAACAACAGGTAAAATAATGATGAATGGGCAGAGAGGGTCAGTTAACTACACACAGGGCCTGAGTTCGAGGCTGGGGCCGACAGATAGACAAAAATAAAGAAAATGGAGTACCATGATTAATGAACAGTCCAGCAGGCATCAGCTATGTAGCCAAGTGATCATAGGGTCCAGTAAACAGCAATATAAGAAACAGGGAAGCCGCTGGGTAGTCGTTACTACCTAGCAAGCGGGAGACACGGCGTTTAAAGTTAGCAGGCCGGGGCTAGTAGAAGCACCTGCTCCGACGCCCGGAAAAGGCCGGTTGGGGGCACAGCGGATGGAGTTGTGTCGGCAGACCAGTCGTGGTGGAACGGCGGGGCTTCGTGTCGCCAGTTGGAGAAAGAGGTATTGTGGTTGTAGTAATTTCGTTTGCTAGCCGGGAGATGTGCCTGACTCACGGCTAACTGGTGCTAGCTTCAGGACAGGGGCGTTAGCCACTATAGCCACTCGGTAGCAGCTAGCCATCAGAAGCTAACCAGCTTCTTATATCCAGTAGTTCTTCCCAGCTGTATGTAATGAAGTCTTCACTATTATTCTACAATGTAGAAAATAGTAAAAATAAAGAAAAAGTCTTGAATGACTAGGTGCGTCCAAACTTTTGACTGGTACTGTATGTATATATTACTTGACTGTTGATGTAATTTAGACTATCTGATATTTCTAACAGTATTATTTTCAATGGCGATCAAACATGGTCTCCATATTTATTTCTGTGACTCATCCCTTTAAGGTGTAATATCTCTTTAAGAAGAGGGGCGTGTTCCACTGTGAGTATAAATAGAGAGTAAGAGGTAAAGAGAGAGACCCAACTCGACAGAAAATCTGGCTCCCTCCAGTAGGTGGCGTTTTTCGTACTGAGCTCCTTTGGTGTCATGGTGGATGACAAAAACAAAAAACAAATCAGCTAATCCGTTACCTCATTTTTTTAATCCATTCCCCCCAAAAAATATTTGTTCCCTAATTTTTTTAATCCTTTCCCTCAGATTTTTTGTTAATTACATGCTTAAAATGGTGATGATTACTGACCATTTAATAGCTTATTTTCCAGTTTCCAGTTTCAGTGCCTCCGAATCATAAGGGCGAATAATAGTAACAGGCGTGCAAAACCACTCAAGGTGCAAATATGGGGCAGCTATGATGCACTCTCATCCCTAGGTATGAATTCCATTTGGCTCATGACCGTAGCTGTTCTATGTCTATACTCCGGGGGAGTTTGTTAGCTACCTACCCTAGCATTGCAATTACACAATTTTACACTGCCGCTACTCGCTGTTTATTATCTATGCATAGTCACTTTACAAATTACCTCGGCTAACCTGTACCCCCTGTACCGTTATTGTTATGTCATTTTCTTGTGTTACTTTTTGATTTGATTCGATTTTTTAAAACTTTAGTTTATATTTTCTTAACTCCATTTCTTGAGCTGCATTGTAGGTTAAGGGCTTGTAAATAGGCTTGTAAGTAAGCATTTCATGGTAAGTTCTACACCTGTTGTATTCGGCACGTGACAAATACAATTTAATTTGAATTAACTCATTTCCAGGTGAACGTATTGTAATAACAGCAAAGCAAAGAGCTATCCGTTTCAGTTATGAACATAGAGCAAGAGACGATTTAAATCTATCTGTGCAAGGTTGGCTACATCACAAGACATTAATCTGCCTAGCGCAGGGATGAGAGCGCATCATTTCACCTGTTAACACCAAAGCCTCTTGGAAATGATGCAGAATAAATGTGCATGCCTTTCCTTTCTGCCTCTGATGAGTCACGTGCACAATTGTAAACAACATTAACACATCAAGGCGCTTGGCTGACCCATGTTTTATTGGACGTATGGTCTTAACTTTATGCATAAGGGCAAAAAAACTTGGATGAGAGGCGCTGGATGAGAGGGAACTGTTTATGTTGTCCAAGTGGCTTGAATCAGAGTTTGCACAAAGTGTCGCCCATTTGGCCTACCTATTATTTGATTTTATGATTCGGGTGCATATGAAAACACTGAACCTGGAAATAAGCTATTCAATGGTCAGTGATCATCACCACATGAAGAGTAAATAATGAACTAAATAGAATTACATTTAGGTTGCAATATGTTATCGGTCAAGTGGGACTGACGAGGGAACGAATAAAAAATCAGAGGGAATAGAAGAAAAAAAACGAGGGAACAGATTAGTCTGGATGTTGTTGTTTTTCTCCACCATGACCCCTGAGGGGCTCCGTAGTTTCGCCCACCAAAGCAAGGGGTTTTTGTATGTAGGTCAATGAGAGAGTGCCGAATTTGGTTAACAAAAAAATGAATGGCTTATTTGCTACCTGAGGTTAATTTGATTGAATAGAAGTTTCATAATGTTTAAGTTATTACGCGTGTACTGATATAAGTACGACACGTAACATCCCGCCAACTTTGATAAAAATACTTTATATCGGAGTTGTCTCGAGATGGCTATACATATTCATGGCATGATGCTAGTAGCATAGCAGGGCGCAGAGATAAGTATCTTGTCAGTATATCCATAATCTTTGGTATAAATGAGCCTTTAGCTGTGGTTAGCGCCCTTAATCTTTTCTTAAAGAGGTATTGCAAGGCGACGCAACAACCAATGGTTGCGTGCCACGTCATCGACTGTATCATTGGCTGACAAATGATATGGTTATGATGTGGTTAGCTGATACTTAAAATATTTATCCAGAAAGATCTGTCAAGAGTCAGCAATGTCCAAACATAGGAAAACGCCCTAGGCCTACCTTTTGGGGAGTTTGGTGTGTGCAGCCTGTTTTTAGATGCTGTAAAGCCTTTTGGCAGCGTTAAATTGCCCTTAAAGGGGCAGTTCAGTCAAAAACGTGATTTACCTGTGTTTTATATACTGTATATTGCCACACAATGAGGTTGGAGTAATACTGTGAAATTGTGAAAATTATGATAATGCCTTTTAGTGTAAGAACTGTTTGAAAAGACTGCCTGAAATTTGGCCAAACCACTGGTTTGGCTGGGTGGGTTTTTTGGACCGCCTGTGTAAGTTAATAGACCAGTTTGCCCTCCTCTCTGCTAATAACATCTCGTTTTCAGGTAACACATCCCTCCCTTTAGGCCCCTCTCTCAGACCACCACCAGACAGTCCAAGCTAAATTCTTCCTTTAGAAATTAAATGTAGCTAAGTAGCTATTTTTGTTTATTTTTTCATAATTTTAATTGAAAACAATCACAGTAAGGTACTTAATTGTTACCCATTAATGATTTGATAATGAGATTAAAAACAGTTGCCTTGGACCTTTAAGACGAATAAACATAGTTCCTTTTTGTGGGATATACGCACCTTCCAAGGGTTACTATTGGGTTGGTTTCTACCCGGATCCTTGAAAATTGAGCCACCTGAAGAATCTCTGGATTTCAATGCAAGGCCAAATTTCCCTTTCTAGTATTTTTTCCGGTAAGATCCATGCAGTTTTTTGGGGGGGGTTTACAACACAATGCAAGGTTTCAAGCATTTTGAAATGGTGATTTAGATGTTGTTTTTAGATTTCGTTTTTTAACTTTAATTTGGATTGGATTCTGTCTTTCCTATTTAAAGTTGGACATTAGAAATTGGACTTCAGACATTTGATTGTGGTTATCTTTGGGATTTTAACTTTATGGGACCTTAATTGAAAGAAAGTAAATTGGTTGATTGAAACTCTTTTGCTCATTTCATATTTGTCTGTCATTTTTTTCCCATTCTCATATTGACACAATAGTTCCTTGCTGATTGTTGTAAATCCATAGTGACAGAAATTGAAACGTGTCTTACAAGAACAGTACCTTCCCTGTGTCAATAAGAGCGACTCCCCCATCGGCAATGTCTTTCTAAAGAAAGTGTTTAGGGACGTGCGCCTGTGAACAGTGGCATGGGCCTCTTGCTGCTACAGCTGTTTTGGCAGTGCAGCAATGTGTCAGGGATTAGTTTTGTCTGTCTGCAGCAAAAGCCCTCTCCAATCAGACAGCTGCTGCTACACAGGCTCCATGGGTTCAGTGATATGATGGGCCACTTAATGTATGCAGCCACACAGGCTTCTGGGAGATGGTGTTCTGAGAGCCCTGGAGAAATTAATCAGGAGGCCGCTTGTAATTACTATTAACACCAAGTTATTAGATGGCAGTTGGGATATCAGACTGTATGTACACAGATACAAGTCGGCTGGTTTACGTACCAATCCTCTGTATTAATAAAGTTTGATCGAAACTTTGAATTGTTTAAAAAAACAACCTAAACCTCATTCTTCCTCAATGAAACATCACATTAATAAATGTTTTGTGCTTAATACATTAATAAATACTGTGCACATCTAAATGTGAATTATTCCCTTTCCATCCAGTACACCACATATCTGTTCCATATAAATGAGTTTGGACCTTTACAGCAAGGAGAACGATACAACGTTTAGCCATGCAAGTCTTCATTGTGGATATTTCAAAATCTATCAAACCCCTTAGGCAACAACACTAAGTAGATAGCCGATCCAATAGCAAGTACCTTCCATGCCAATTGCTACGTTCGTTGATGGAAGGATCGGACCAAGATGCAGCGTGGAAGGCGTACATCTTTCTTTATTAAATGACACCGAAAAAACAACAAATACAAAACGAAACGCACAGTTATGTAGGGCTGGAAAGCAACAGTACAAAAACAAGATCCCACAAACTAATGGTGGAAAAAAGGCTGCCTAAGTATGATCCCCAATCAGAGACAACGATAGACAGCTGCCTCTGATTGGGAACCATACCCGGCCAACAAAGAAATAGAAAAACAAGAATGCCCACCCAAATCACACCCTGACCTAACCAAATAGAGAAATAAAAAGGCTCTCTAAGGTCAGGGCGTGACACCAATTGAAATGTGTTGTGCTGTTGTTGCAGCAGAGGCAGGCAGGCCACCAACATATTTAACTTGGACCAGTGCCTGGGGAAGCTGGGTGTATTTCTGACTCCATCTACAATACTCTCAATGCTGAGTGCAAAGCACAGTGTGTGTGAATTGAAACTGTACTTTTCCCCACCATGTACTGCAGTCCTTCTCTGATTCCCACCATGACATATACCCCTGATACCACTCTAGTTTTCACATTCAACAAAAGTGGCCAGCCATTTAACCTTATTTTCTGAACTCTTAAAAGCACCTGTTCAGTGTACAGTCTCAGGCATTAGCCTGGTTATAGCCTGGTTGGTAACACCGTCATAACACAACATGTTGACTCACGCTGAGGTGGTACGGCTAGTGAAGAACAGAATACTCACACGCCACATCTCTTTTTAATGCGGTGTACTGTAAATGAGGCCTGCTGGGGTGGGGGAAGCAGGGGGAACGGATAGAAGCGGGCCATCAGTGTTCTGGTGCAGAGCGGGATGGCGGGATAGCTGTCAGGGCCAGTCATGTATGGTGTCCTCTTATTCGAGCATGTCAGCTCCTATTCAAGGCCTGCTTATTAATGCGGCTTTGGAATTGCCACAGCAGCGGCACCGCCAGATTTGAAAACTGGTGCATATGGCGGTAGTACAGTTCCCTACTGGACAGTGCAGGGCAATGCCGGCCTCATCGCCCGACACTTATTTGATTCCAATGAGGAGGCAGGTGAACTGTGACTGTTGCGAGATTGCGGACTCCCATTCCTCCAGACGGACCCGGAACAGGTGTGGTTGTGTATGTGTATGTGTATGTGTATGTGTATGTGTATGTGTATGTGTGTGTGTGTGTGTGTGTGTGTGTGTGTGTGTGTGTGTGTGTGTGTGTGTGTGTGTGTGTGTGTGTGTGTGTGTGTGTGTGTGTGTGTGTGTGTGTGTGTGTGTGTGTGTGTGTGTGTGTGTGTGTGGAGTCACATTCCCAGACAGAGGCAACATGTGGGATACTGTAGGTTCCTATGAGACCATACAGTAAAAAGGGAAAGAGAGCTGTAGGGTTAGAGGATAGGTCAACTCAACTATTCGAATGTACAAAGGGACATTTGAGGGTCGGCCTTGATCTTGTTCTGACAGGCATGGAGCATCATTCTACAATGCAACATGAGACATCACACTTTATCCCAACAGCCCAATTGTAGTTTGTAACAGAACTACAATTAAGAGTGCTTCCTGTAAATTGCTCAGTTAGCTGTCATAGACCTACATTATATTCACAGAAGATGAGATTTCTTGCCATATGCTGTGAAAGATTTCTTCCACTTTTGTGACGGTTGGAAATGAACTTGCCCTCAGATCTTGGCACTCAATGCACCAGTGCAGGTTATTATGACATTTGGAATTTTTTGATTAATTTGTTTCGGGAAAAAGGGATGCCGAACATAGAATCTTGGGTAAAACTACTAGCATAATTTTAATAATTAAGATGAAAGCTTGAGGCTTGAATGGAGGTGAAACTATGCAGACATCTTGTTAAACATTCATGTTCTCAGCTGTACCTCGTCTCTTGCAGCTGTTTGACCGCTTGAGCGATAACTGGCTTTTCACCAGCATTAATATAAATTTGATATACATTTCTGCAGCAGTGAGAAGTGGTTCATTAGTATGTCTGCAGTGAGGATAAGCTGTAGCAGAGCCACCGCTGCTCCTTGGCCTGTCTTTTATTTCTCACATGCATCGAATACAACTGGTGTAGACTTTACCGTAAAATAATAACACAAGCAGAATAAAATAAAATACAAAAGAATGGAGCTATATACAGGTAGTACCAGTACCAGATCAATGTGGAGCTATATATAGGGAGTTCCAGTACCAGATCCCTATGGAGCTACATACAGGGAGTACCAGTACCAGATCAATGTGGAGCTATATACAGGGAGTATCAGTACCAGATCAATGTGGAGGCATACGAGCAAGTGTGTGTGTGCGTGTGTGTGCGTGGTTGCGTGCCTGTGTCCTTGTGCTGTAGTCAGCTGTGGAGGGCTGGAGACTGTCTGTTGCTTTGTCTTCAATCAACCATTAATTAATCAAATTTGTTGGCCTTAAGTGGGTACAATATGT
Source organism: Salvelinus alpinus (assembly GCF_045679555.1). NCBI lineage: Eukaryota > Metazoa > Chordata > Actinopteri > Salmoniformes > Salmonidae > Salvelinus > Salvelinus alpinus. Next base: position 79,235,748 of record NC_092089.1, on the reverse strand, counting down.
TGACCTCAAGTGGATACAATATATGTATATGTACTATGTATATGGGTACAATATATGTATATGTACTATGTATATGTATATGTACTCAAGTGGGTACAATATGTTGACCTCAAGTGGGTACAATATGTTGGCCTCAAGTGGGTACAATATGTTGGCCTCACGTGGGTACAATATGTTGACCTCAAGTGGGTACAATATGTTGGCCTCAAGTGGGTACAATATGTTGGCCTCAAGTGGGTACAATATGTTGGCCTCAAGTGGGTACAATATGTTGGCCTCAAGTGGGTACAATATGTTGGCCTCAAGCGGGTACAATATGTTTGAGATACAATATTACGATGACATGAGAGACTGGAAACCTTCCCACACTATCAACTACATACCGGGAAACCTTTCCACACTATCAAATATATACCTGGAAACACTATCAAATACATACCTGGAAACTTTCCCACAAATATATACCTGGAAACCTTCCAACACTATCTAATACATACCTGGAAACCTTCAAACACTATCAAATACATACCTGGAAACCTTCCAACACTATCAAATACATACCTGGAAACCTTTCCACACTATCAAATATATACCTGGAAACACTATCAAATACATACCTGGAAATGTGTGTAATTTGCATTGACAGCAGGTAGATATTTTATCCTTCATCTCTGTAGTCCTATGTTCTCTGATCTGTGTGAGCAGGAAAATATTACAGTAGCCATACCCAGCACCCCCTACAGTAGCCATACCCAGCACCCCCTACAGTAGCCATACCCAGTACCCCCTACAGTAGCCATACCCAGCACCCCCTACAGTAGCCACACCCAGCACCCCCTACAGTAGCCATACCCAGCACCCCCTACAGTAGCCACACCCAGCACCCCCTACAGTAGCCATACCCAGCACCCCCTACAGTAGCCATACCCAGCACCCCCTACAGTAGCCACACCCAGCACCCCCTACAGTAGCCATACCCAGCACCCCCTACAGTAGCCATACCCAGCACCCCCTACAGTAGCCATACCCAGTACCCCCTACAGTAGCCACACCCAGCACCCCCTACAGTAGCCATACCCAGCACCCCCTACAGTAGCCATACCCAGCACCCCCTACAGTAGCCATACCCAGCATCCCCTACAGTAGCCTCACCCAGCACCCCCTACAGTAGCCACACCCAGCACCCCCTACAGTAGCCACACCCAGCACCCCCTACAGTAGCCATACCCAGCACCCCCTACAGTAGCCACACCCAGCACCCCCTACAGTAGCCACACCCAGCACCCCCTATAGTAGCCATACCCAGCACCCCCTACAGTAGCCATACGCAGCACCCCTACAGTAGCCATACCCAGCACCCCCTACAGTAGCCATACCCAGCACCCCCTACAGTAGCCATACCCAGCACCCCCTACAGTAGCCACACCCAGCACCCCCTACAGTAGCCACACCCAGCACCCCCTACAGTAGCCATACCCAGCACCCCCTACAGTAGCCACACCCAGCACCCCCTACAGTAGCCACACCCAGCACCCCCTATAGTAGGCATACCCTGCACCCCCTCTCTTCATATGAGCACAGCTAGTGGAACTGTATCATTATTTACAATAGCAGCTGCTAGTCACCCATGTGTGAAGGAACATGAATGGGGAATAAGGGGGATTTACTTACTGCTGGAGTAAAAGCGGTTGCTGTCAACAAAGATTGAGCAGCAGGACGGTAGAGGAGACCCCGCTGAGTTGAAACAGCCATTTTTTCCCCTCGTATCTTTTTTTCCTTGGAACGGGTTGCTGCCACTGTAAATACAGTGTTTGCTGGTGGTGGTGGTGATGGTGGAGCGCTGCTGTAAATACAGTGTTTGCTGGTGGTGGAGCGCTGCTGTAAATACAGTGTTTGCTGGTGGTGGTGATGGTGGTGGAGCGCTGCTGTAAATACAGTGTTTGCTGGTGGTGGTGATGGTGGTGGAGCGCTGCTGTAAATACAGTGTTTGCTGGTGGTGGTGATGGTGGTGGTGGAGCGCTGCTGTAAATACAGTGTTTGCTGGTGGTGGTGATGGTGGTGGAGCGCTGCTGTAAATACAGTGTTTGCTGGTGGTGGTGATGGTGGTGGTGGAGCGCTGCTGTAAATACAGTGTTTGCTGGTGGTGGTGATGGTGGTGGAGCGCTGCTGTAAATACAGTGTTTGCTGGTGGTGGTGGTGGTGGAGCGCTGCTGTAAATACAGTGTTTGCTGGTGGTGGTGATGGTGGTGGAGCGCTGCTGTAAATACAGTGTTTGCTGGTGGTGGTGATGGTGGTGGAGCGCTGCTGTAAATACAATGTTTGCTGGTGGTGGTGGTGGTGGTGGTGGAGCGCTGCTGTAAATACAGTGTTTGCTGGTGGTGGTGATGGTGGTGGAGCGCTGCTGTAAATACAGTGTTTGCTGGTGGTGGTGATGGTGGTGGAGCGCTGCTGTAAATACAGTGTTTGCTGGTGGTGGTGATGGTGGTGGTGGAGCGCTGCTGTAAATACAGTGTTTGCTGGTGGTGGTGATGGTGGAGCGCTGCTGTAAATACAGTGTTTGCTGGTGGTGGAGCGCTGCTGTAAATACAGTGTTTGCTGGTGGTGGACCGCTGCTGTAAATACAGTGTTTGCTGGTGGTGGTGATGGTGGTGGTGGAGCGCTGCTGTAAATACAGTGTTTGCTGGTGGTGGTGATGGTGGTGGAGCGCTGCTGTAAATACAGTGTTTGCTGGTGGTGGTGATGGTGGAGCGCTGCTGTAAATACAGTGTTTGCTGGTGGTGGAGCGCTGCTGTAAATACAGTGTTTGCTGGTGGTGGAGCGCTGCTGTAAATACAGTGTTTGCTGGTGGTGGTGGTGATGGTGGAGCGCTGCTGTAAATACAGTGTTTGCTGGTGGTGGTGATGGTGGTGGAGCGCTGCTGTAAATAAAGTGTTTGCTGGTGGTGGTGATGGTGGTGGAGCGCTGCTGTAAATACAGTGTTTGCTGGTGGTGGTGATGGTGGTGGTGGAGCGCTGCTGTAAATACAGTGTTTGCTGGTGGTGGTGATGGTGGTGGAGCGCTGCTGTAAATACAGTGTTTGCTGGTGGTGGTGATGGTGGTGGTGGAGCGCTGCTGTAAATACAGTGTTTGCTGGTGGTGGTGATGGTGGTGGAGCGCTGCTGTAAATACAGTGTTTGCTGGTGGTGGTGGTGGTGGTGGAGCGCTGCTGTAAATACAGTGTTTGCTGGTGGTGGTGATGGTGGTGGAGCGCTGCTGTAAATACAGTGTTTGCTGGTGGTGGTGATGGTGGAGCGCTGCTGTAAATACAGTGTTTGCTGGTGGTGGTGATGGTGGTGGTGGAGCGCTGCTGTAAATACAGTGTTTGCTGGTGGTGGTGATGGTGGTGGTGGAGCGCTGCTGTAAATACAGTGTTTGCTGGTGGTGGTGATGGTGGTGGTGGAGCGCTGCTGTAAATACAGTGTTTGCTGGTGGTGGAGCGCTGCTGTAAATACAGTGTTTGCTGGTGGTGGTGATGGTGGTGGAGCGCTGCTGTAAATACAGTGTTTGCTGGTGGTGGTGATGGTGGAGCGCTGCTGTAAATACAGTGTTTGCTGGTGGTGGTGATGGTGGTGGAGCGCTGCTGTAAATACAGTGTTTGCTGGTGGTGGTGATGGTGGTGGAGCGCTGCTGTAAATACAGTGTTTGCTGGTGGTGGTGATGGTGGTGGTGGAGCGCTGCTGTAAATACAGTGTTTGCTGGTGGTGGTGATGGTGGTGGTGGAGCGCTGCTGTAAATACAGTGTTTGCTGGTGGTGGTGATGGTGGTGGTGGAGCGCTGCTGTAAATACAGTGTTTGCTGGTGGTGGGGGTGATGGTGGTGGAGCGCTGCTGTAAATACAGTGTTTGCTGGTGGTGGTGATGGTGGTGGTGGAGCGCTGCTGTAAATACAGTGTTTGCTGGTGGTGGTGGTGATGGTGGTGGAGCGCTGCTGTAAATACAGTGTTTGCTGGTGGTGGTGGTGGTGGTGGTGGAGCGCTGCTGTAAATACAGTGTTTGCTGGTGGTGGTGGTGATGGTGGTGGAGCGCTGCTGTCCAAAACCATTTGTCTCTCTGGTTTGTTTCTGCAGTGTCTCTCAAAGCTTTTGGTTATTTCATCTGTTGGTGGGAGGGATACTGTTAATTCCATTAAACCATTTTTATTTGTTTTGTCGTAGGCATGCGATGCCAATTGAAGAGTGCATGAAAACAATCAGTCTGAAATGGTTGATAATATCACGTGCTACTGTTGAATTGTGGGGGGGTGATTTCCCTGTAATCGGAAAGCGGTCTAATCAATCATGCTCACAGTGCAGTTTCAACAATAACACAAATTAGTTGTTTTCGGGTGGCAGTGATTGATGAGAAATGCAACTGAGGATGTGAGAGAGGAAACTGTTTTGCTTACGAGTTTCATTATTAATTTAATTCTGCAAACATCACTTCTGGAGCAGTTTGACATTGTCCTGGGTGTTTGTGCTCGTTAAACATAAATTGAGATAATTGTTTGTCTTGAGACAATATATGAAATCCTACCCTATTCCCTTTGTGGTGCACCACTTTCATTTCACTGAGATTAGGGCTCATCTGACATGGCTCCTGAGCCCTTATTTAAAAAGTGTCTCAGAGTGCTGATCTAGGACCAGGTCCCCACTGTCCTTGTAAGCTTATTCATTATGATTATTTAAAAGGCAAAACTGATCCTAGATCAGCATTCCTACTCAGATATGCTTTGTGAATACAGGTCCTGGAGTCTAGCACCAGGTGGTGCTGTCTTCGTTAGAACGAGCTAGATGAACAACCTTTGCTTTAGGCTACGAGGAAACAGCGCATAATGACCTATTTTGCGTATCAGTGGAGCAGACTCCCTGCAATATGAACCACTATGTATTGATAGTGAAACAAGGCTCCCTGGAAGAGGCCCTCATCGTATGCCTACTACAGGACTAAGTAAACATAACCCAGTGCTGAAATTATTAACATTAGTCTACTACCCACACATACCCTGCTGTCCATATTGACTCCATGTTGCAAGTGCCATTTTACAGATGGAAAAGATGGCTCTATGCAAATATGAGGACACTACCTACTGTCAGCATAGATTCCAATCTATACATAAATAGCTTGTGGAATAACAATATTTTCTCCTTCCCACTCAGATCGAGCCGGGAAGTGGACAAAGCCCTTTGGTTATGAATGGGCCACTTGAAGCTAAAGCACAGGGTGGAGGGTGGGGGGCACGAGCTAGGGGTTGTAACTTAAGTACATGAAGCTCACGCATGGTGCAGGGTGTAGGGAATGTGAGGAGAGAGATGCATCACTTTGATGACATCTCTGGATTGTTCTTAAGCTTTCTTCTCCCCACACGCATTAATTAGCCGGGGTCAGAGACAGGTCGCTCAATCACGCTATTGGCTCTGATTAGTGTCTGAACACAAACATTTTGGAGAAGGGATTATGCTTGTCAGACGAGGCGAGGCCTCGACCTTCGCCCCGATGAAAGGTTTCCGAAGGAGGGGGTGCGGATGTGCTGAAATGGTTCCTCTTACCTCTTTGCTAATGGCTAACTGACTATTGGTGTTCGTGGCTAAGACCATACACATGTTATCAGTTGTTTAACCATCTGTGAATACCTTCAACGGGCCTACTATTCAATATCTACCTGGAATAGGCCTACCATTAAACAGCTAATTGGATTAGGAATATTCATCAATAGCTTGCTGTCCTAATCAATAGTGAAGGGAAAACCTAGACAGTTACACAACTGAATGTATTCAACCAAAATGTCTTCCGCATTTAATCTCTGAATCAGAGATGTGCGGGCGGCTGCCTTAATCAACGTCCACATCATCAGCACCCGGGGAGCAGTTATTGTTGTGGGTTAACTGCCTTGCTTAAGGGCAGAACGGCATATTGTTACACCTTGCCGGCTCAGGAATTCGAACCAGCGAGCTTTTGGTTACTGGCCCAACGCTCTTAACCGCTAGGCTTCCTGTCCGAATGAGGTACAGTTCACTGACCTCTAATGTTTCAGAAGGCAATACGCTTTGTGTTACAATGAATAAGTTACATTTAGAGTTGCATAATGTGAAAATTCCATCCTATGGAAAAGTAGGGAATAGTTCACAGTATATATTGTAGCATTTATATACTAGCTACATCACGATGTCTCAAATCATAAATATGATTATTAATGCTCTGCCAGTATCTTTTACGGTTTGGTCTTTACACATCCTCCACAAGGTGTAATTTTGGGCCATTTGGTGAATGTGGGCAGTGTAAATTTCACACTCTCTCATTTCTCATTCTCGCTTTAAGGAACAAGAGATTTAGTGGACAGAATCTACATTTGTTTGTCATCCAATCTGTGGTTGTCCTTACCCACTGGGCACAGACGTCAAATTCAAAGTTTATTCCACGTTGGTTCAACGTAATTTGATTGAAATGACGTAGAAACTAGCGTTGATTCAACTAGTGTGTGCCCAGTGAACACATTAATGTAGACAGGCTAGGCCTATTCTACGCTGCAGGTGTTGAGATAAGACACAAGCAACACTTCAGTGGATTTAGTTGATAGTCTCTCTCAATTCAATTGTTTCAATTCAAGGGGCTTTATTGACATGGGAAACATATGTTTACGTTGCCAAAGCAAGTGAAATGAATAAACAAAAGTGAAATTAAAAATTAAAAATGAACAGTAAATATTAAACTCACACAAGTTTCAAAAGAATAAAGACATTTCAAATGTCATATTATGTCTATATACAGTATTGAAGCAATGTGCAAATAATTAATGTACAAAAGGGAAAATAAATAAATATGAGTTGTATTTACAACTGGTGTTTGTTTTTCACTGGTTGCCCTTTTCTTCAACAGGTCACAAATATTGTTGCTGTGATGGCACACCGTGGTATTTCACCCAATAGATATGGATTTGTTTCAAATTCTTTGTGGGTCTGTGTAATCTGGAGGGAAATATGTGTCTCTAATATGGTCATACATTTGGCAAGAGGTTAGGAAGTGCAGCTCAGTTTCCACTTCATTTTGTGGGCAGTGTGCACATAGCCTGTCTTCTCTTGAGAGCCAGGTCTGCCTACTGCGACCTTTCTCAATAGCAAGGCTATGCTCACTCTATACATAGTCAAAGCTTTCCTAAATTTTGGGTCAGTCACAGTGGTCAGGTATTCTGCCACTGTATACTCTCTGTTCAGGGCCAAATAGCATTCTCGTTTGCTCTGTTTTTTTTGTTAATTCTTCCAATGTGTCAAGTAATTATCTTTTAATTTTCTCATGATTTGGTTGTGTCTAATTGTGTTGCTGTCCTGGAGCTCTGTGGGGTCTGTTTGTGTTTGTGAACAGAGCCCCAGGACCAGCTTGCTTAGGGGACTCTTCTCCAGGTTCATCTCTCTGTAGGTGATGGCTTTGTTATGGAAGGTTTGGGAATTGCTTCCTTTTAGGTGGTTGTAGAATTTAGCGGCTCTTTTGTAAATTATGATAATTAGCGGGTATTGGCCTAATTCTGCTCTGCATGCATTATTTGTTTTTTTACATTGTACACAGAGGATATTTTTGCGGAATTCTGCATGCAGAGTCTCAATTTGGTGTTTGTCCAATTTTGTGAATTCTAGGGCAATGGGTTCTATAACTGATTCAAGTATTTTTTGCCAGATCCTAATTGGTATGTCAAATTTTATGTTCCTTTTGATGGCATAGAAGGCACTTCTTGCCTTGTCTCTCAGATCGTTCACAACTTTGTGGAAGTTACCTGTGGCAATGATGTTTAGGCCGAGGTATGTGTAGTTTTTTGTGTGCTCTAGGGAAATTTGTATTTGTGGTCCTGGCAACTAGACTTTTTTTGGAACACCATTATTTTTGTCTTACTGAGAGATTTACTGTCAGGGCCCAGGTCTGACAGAATCTGTGCAGAAGATCTAGGTGCTGCTGTAGGCCCTCCTTGGTTGGGACAGAAGCACCAGATCATCAGCAAACAATAGACATTTGACTTCAGATTCTCTCTCTCCTCTCCTCTCCTCTTCTCTCCTCTCTTCATGATGCAAGGCAAGGTAACCCATGTAGGAATCAGCATGTGCAATTCACCTCATCCATCTCAATGGAGTCGATTCATTCAGACATCACTATTGTAAGACTCTTCAACTAACATCTCAACCCATCTTAAATTGACAATGTCTCTCACACTACACAGAAAGGGATTAATACACAACAGTAAATACATTCACATTCCCAAAAGGTGAGGAACAAAGACATTTGAAGCCAGCCAAGGCTATGGGGGGAAAGCGAGCTAAGCGTATTTCCTTTCTAGCTCTGAAGGATTAAGGTAACAGTACGGAAAAGACAGCGAAAGACTGATGGGTCTCCAAAAGTCTCTTCATATTTCATCCAGTAATGACATTTTATTATAAAACAGTCCTAATCTTCTCTTTGACGAATAGTTGGAATGGCTTCCCGATGCAGACACTGTGCCAGGTTCCCATACTGTATCTCCATCTCTATTTTCAGTTCAGGTTTCAACATCAACAACATAGAGTTTGATAATCCCCTTTTTTGTCAAATCAAAGATTCAACCCCACACACGCCATTTTACTGCGTTCTATTCCAAGTGTGCTTTGTTGTCTCAGTAAGATCTCAGATTGATTTTATACCTCGATTTGTTTTGAAAGAAGGTTCTTCGTAAACACTGATGAAGTTCTTCCTTTCTCGGGACAAAATCTGCATCAAAAAGCGATAAGAAAGGCAAAATGATGATTGAAGCCAGTATAAGGTGATGACAGGGAATCCACTGTTCATGTTATTTCTGAACCATTGCCCTCTTATCCAAGTTTGGTTTCCAACTGTTCATTCTTATCCAAGTTTGGTTTCCAACTGTTCATTCACACTTGTATCCAAGTTTGGTCTGCAACTGTTCATTCACACTCTTATCCAAGTTTGGTTTCCAAATGTTCATTCACACTCTTATCCAAGTTTGGTCTCCAAATGTTCATTCACACTCTTATCCAAGTTTGGTCTCCAAATGTTCATTCACACTCTTATCCAAGTTTGGTCTCCAAATGTTCATTCACACTCTTATCCAAGTTTGGTCTCCAACTGTTCATAGGATAACATAATATCTTGTCATTGAATGGGCAGCATATGGAGATAATACTTAACAATCTACATTTAATACATGACTCCATTTAATATTATATTTAAACAATGTGCAATATTATGAGATTAGCTAACTAAGATAAAGAAATGGTCATGAGAAACGAATGCAAAACATCAAGTATTATTTAATATCTTTGTAAAATGAACGAAATCAGATACAAGGCATGAAGCTTAAGTTACAAGGCAACACTGGAATTAACATAGCGTACACATTCTAGGCATACATATCTTGGTTACAAGACAAAGCATGAACAAAGAGATGCCTACTAGGCCAGAGGCCTAGAAGCCTAGGAAAATCAGAATTTCTCATACAACCTTTCCGTAAAGTCCTTAGCAGGACAAGAGGGAGAAGGAAATGCTTTCATTCCATTTATACCAGATCGGACTTGTTTATATTCAAAACCAATTGTTGACCAATCCACAGACCAAACCAAAGGTAATAAAACCAAGACATCCAATCAGATCGAACCAGCCAACATCCTCAAAGAAGGGGGTCATGTATCTGTGTGATGACCTGAGGGAGTGGGTGGGCTGGGTGCAGTAGAGATGAGACAAAAGAGATCATTGCACACAGTGTCGTCAATGTTCACTCTGAACAACTACAAGTAAATACAGAGATCATACATCCATATAGATGGCATCAGTAGGCTAAAAAGATTTGGCATGGGCCCTCAGATCCTCAAAAAGTTATATAGCTGCACCATTGAGAGCATCTTGACTGGCTGCATCACCACTTGGTATGACAACTGCTTGGCATCTGAGCACCACAGAAGGTACAGCCCAGTAAATCACTGTGGTCAAGCTCCCTGCCATCCAGGACCTCTATACCAGATGGTGTCAGAGGAAGGCCCTAAACATGTTTCAAAGACTCCAGCCACCCAAGTCATGGACTGTTCTCTCTGCTACCACACGACAAGCAGTACCGATGCACCTGGAGATTTTCTCCTTTTCCAAGATAATCCATCCACCTGACAGGTGTGGCATATCAAGAAACTGATGAAACAGCATGATCATTACACAGGTGCACCTTGTGCTGGGGACAATAAAAGCCCACTCTAAAAAAGTGCAGTTTTGTCACACAACACACATTTACATTACATTTAAGTCATTTAGCAGACGCTCTTATCCAGAGCGACTTACAAATTGGTGCATTCACCTTATGACATCCAGTGGAACAGCCACTTTACAATAGTGCATCTAAATCTTTTAAGGGGGGGGGGGGGTCAGACGGATTACTTTATCCTATCCTAGGTATTCCTTAAAGAGGTGGGGTTTCAGGTGTCTCCGGAAGGTGGTGATTGACTCCGCTGTCCTGGCGTCGTGAGGGAGTTTGTTCCACCATTGGGGGGCCAGAGCAGCGAACAGTTTTGACTGGGCTGAGCGGGAACTGTACTTCCTCAGTGGTAGGGAGGCGAGCAGGCCAGAGGTGGATGAACGCAGTGCCCTTGTTTGGGTGTAGGGCCTGATCAGAGCCTGAAGGTACTGAGGTGCCGTTCCCCTCACAGCTCCGTAGGCAAGCACCATGGTCTTGTAGCGGATGCGAGCTTCAACTGGAAGCCAGTGGAGAGAGCGGAGGAGCGGGGTGACGTGAGAGAACTTGGGAAGGTTGAACACCAGACGGGCTGCGGCGTTCTGGATGAGTTGTAGGGGTTTAATGGCACAGGGAGGGAGCCCAGCCAACAGCGAGTTGCAGTAATCCAGACGGGAGATGACAAGTGCCTGGATTAGGACCTGCGCCGCTTCCTGTGTGAGGCAGGGTCGTACTCTGCGGATGTTGTAGAGCATGAACCTACAGGAACGGGCCACCGCCTTGATGTTAGTTGAGAACGACAGGGTGTTGTCCAGGATCACGCCAAGGTTCTTAGCGCTCTGGGAGGAGGACACAATGGAGTTGTCAACCGTGATGGCGAGATCATGGAACGGGCAGTCCTCTCCCGGGAGGAAGAGCAGCTCCGTCTTGCCGAGGTTCAGCTTGAGGTGGTGATCCGTCATCCACACTGATATGTCTGCCAGACATGCAGAGATGCGATTCGCCACCTGGTCATCAGAAGGGGGAAAGGAGAAGATTAATTGTGTGTCGTCTGCATAGCAGTGATAGGAGAGACCATGTGAGGTTATGACAGAGCCAAGTGACTTGGTGTATAGCGAGAATAGGAGAGGGCCTAGAACAGAGCCCTGGGGGACACCAGTGGTGAGAGCACGTGGTGAGGAGACAGATTCTCGCCACGCCACCTGGTAGGAGCGACCTGTCAGGTAGGACGCAATCCAAGCGTGGGCCGCGCCGGAGATGCCCAACTCGGAGAGGGTGGAGAGGAGGATCTGATGGTTCACAGTATCGAAGGCAGCCGATAGGTCTAGAAGGATGAGAGCAGAGGAGAGAGAGTTAGCTTTAGCAGTGCGGAGCGCCTCCGTGATACAGAGAAGAGCAGTCTCAGTTGAATGACTAGTCTTGAAACCTGACTGATTTGGATCAAGAAGGTCATTCTGAGAGAGATAGCAGGAGAGCTGGCCAAGGACGGCACGTTCAAGAGTTTTGGAGAGAAAAGAAAGAAGGGATACTGGTCTGTAGTTGTTGACATCGGAGGGATCGAGTGTAGGTTTTTTCAGAAGGGGTGCAACTCTCGCTCTCTTGAAGACGGAAGGGACGTAGCCAGCGGTCAGGGATGAGTTGATGAGCGAGGTGAGGTAAGGGAGAAGGTCTCCGGAAATGGTCTGGAGAAGAGAGGAGGGGATAGGGTCAAGCGGGCAGGTTGTTGGGCGGCCGGCCGTCACAAGACGCGAGATTTCATCTGGAGAGAGAGGGGAGAAAGAGGTCAGAGCACAGGGTAGGGCAGTGTGAGCAGAACCAGCGGTGTCGTTTGACTTAGTAAACGAGGATCGGATGTCGTCGACCTTCTTTTCAAAATGGTTGACGAAGTCATCTGCAGAGAGGGAGGAGGGGGGGGAGGGGGAGGAGGATTCAGGAGGGAGGAGAAGGTGGCAAAGAGCTTCCTAGGGTTAGAGGCAGATGCTTGGAATTTAGAGTGGTAGAAAGTGGCTTTAGCAGCAGAGACAGAAGAGGAAAATGTAGAGAGGAGGGAGTGAAAGGATGCCAGGTCCGCAGGGAGGCGAGTTTTCCTCCATTTCCGCTCGGCTGCCCGGAGCCCTGACAATGCCACAGATGCCTCAAGTTTTGAGGGAGCATGCAACTAGCATGCTGACTGCAGGAATGTCCACCAGAGCTGTAGCCAGATACTTGAAGGTTCATTTTTCTACCATAAGCCACCTCCAACATTGTTTAGAGAATTTGGCAGTACATCCAACCGGCTGGCATCACAGCCGGAGACAACGTGTAACCATGCCATCCCAGGACATCCACATCTGGCTTCTACATCTGCGGGATCATCTGAGACCAGCCACCCGGACAGCTGATGAAACTGTGGGTTTGCACAACTCAAGAATTTCTGCACAAACTGCAGATGTGGCCAGGGCAATAAATTGCAATGTCCGTACTGTGAGACGCCTAAGTCAGCACTACAGGGAGACAGGACGGACAGCTGATCATCCTCGCAGTGGCAGACCACGTGTAACAACACCTGCACAGGATCGGTACATCTGAACATCACACCTGAGCGACAGGTACAGGATGCCAACAACAACTGCCCGAGTTACACCAGGAATGCACAATCCCTCCATCAGTGCTCTGACTGTCCGCAATAGGCTGAGAGAGGCTGGACTGAGGGCTTGTAGGCCTGTCGTAAGGCAGGTCCTCACCAGACATCACCGGCAACTACGTCGCCTATGGGCACAAACCCACTGTCGCTGGACCAGACAGGACTGGCAAAAAGTGCTCTTCACTGACGAGTCGCGGTTTTGTCTCACTAGGGGTGATGGTCAGATTCGCATTTATCGTCGAAGGAATGATCCTCACACCGAGGCCTGTACTCTGGAGCGGGATCGATTTGGAGGTGAAGGGTCCGTCATGGTCTGGGGCGGTGTGTCACAGCATCCTCAGACTGAACTTGTTGTCATTGCAGCCAATCTCAACGCTGTGCGTTACAGGGAAGACATCCTCCTCTATCATGTGGTACCCTTCCTGCAGGCTCATCCTGACATGACCCTCCAGCATGACAATGCCACCAGCCATACTGCTCGTTCTGTGTGATATTTCTTGCAAGACAGGAATGTCAGTATTCTGTCATGGCCAGCGAAGAGCCCAGATCTCAATCCCATTGAGCACATCTGGGACCTGTTGGATCGGAGGGTGAGGTCTAGGGCTATTCCCCCCAGAAATGTCAGAGAACTTGCAGGTGCCTTGGTGGAAGAGTGGGGTAACATCTCACAGCAAGAACTGGCAAATCTAGTGCAGTCCATGAGAAGGAGATGCACTGCAGTACTTAATGCAGCTGGTGGCCACAGCAGATACTGACTGTTACTTTTGATTTCCCCTTTGTTCAGAGACACATTATTCCATTTCTGTTAGTCACATGTCTGTGGAACATGTTCAGTTTATGTCTCAGTTGTTGAATCTCATTATGTTCACAAATATTTACACATGTTAAGTTTGCTGACAATTAACGCAGTTGACAGTGAGAGGACATTTATTTTTTTGCTGAGTTTAGTTGTTCCTTTTGTCCAGGTGGGAAACGGCAGTGTGGAGTGCAATAGAGATTGCATCATCTGTGGATCTGTTGCGTGGTATGCAAATTGGAGTGGGTCTAGGGTTTCTGGGATAATGGTGTTGATGTGAGCCATGACAAACCTTTCAAAGCACTTCATGGCTACAGGCTTGAGTGCTACGGGTCGGTAGTCATTTAGGCAGGTTACCTTAGTGTTCTTGGGCACAGGCACTATGGTGGTCTGCTTAAAACATGTCGGTATTACATACTCGGACAGGGAGAGGTTGAAAATGTCAGTGAAGACATTTACCAGTTTGTCAGCGCATGCTCGCACTACACGTCCTGGTAATCCGTCTGGCCCTGCGGCCTTGTGAATGTTGACCTGTTTAAAGGTCTTTCTCACATCGGCTGCGGAAAGCATGACCACACAGTCTTCCAGAACAGCTGGTGCTCTCATGCTTGTTTCAGTGCCTCGAAGCGAGCATAGAAGTAGTTTAGCTCATCTGGTAGGCTCGTGTCACCGGGCAGCTCTAGGGTGTGCTTCCCTTTATAGTCTGTAATGGTTTGCAAGCCCTGCCACATCTGACGAGCGCCAGAGTCGGTGTAGTACGATTCGAGCTTAGTCCTGTATTGACGCTTTGCCTGTTCGATGGTTCATCGGAGGGCATAGCGGGATTTCTTATAAGCTTCTGCGTTAGAGTCCCGCTCCTTGAAAGCGGCAGCTCTAGCTTTTAGCTCAGTGCGAATGTTGCCTGTAATCCATGGCTTCTGGTATGGGTATGTACATACGGTCACTGTGGGGACGGCGTCATCGATGCACTTATTGATGAAGCCAATGACTGATGTGATGAACTCCTCAATGCCATCGGAGGAATCCCGGAACATATTCCAGTCTGTGCTAGCAAAACAGTCCTGTAGCTTAGCATCTGCTTCATCTGACCTCTTTTTTATTGATCTAGTCACAGAATACAGCTGTCTGTAATGCTGTCTTAGTGCCAGCCTTAGTCTGTGGTGGTATGTAAACAGCTACAAAAAATACAGATGAAAACTCTCTAGGTAGATAGTGTGGTCTACAGCTTATTATGAGATACTCTACCTCAGGTGAGCAATAGCTTGAGACTTCCTTAGATATCGTGCACCAGCTGTTGGTCATAAGAGACAGTAGCAGCAACATTATGTACAAAATAAGTTTTAAAAAAAGTTACAAACAATGAAAATAAACAACCAAAAAACACAAATCGGTTGGGGACATGTAAAACATCAGCCTTCTTCTCCGTCGCCATTGTTACAGCCACCACTTGAAAATAGAGCGTGGTAAATTTACACTATTACTTTTTTATTTAAGGTTTATTTAACTAGGCAAATCAGTTAAGAACACATTTTTATTTTCAATAACAGCCTAGGAACAGTGAGTTAACTGCCTTGTTCAGGGGCAGAACAGATTTTTACCCCGGCCAACACGCCACCCTATGGATCTCCCAATCATAGCCGGATGGGACAGAGCCTGGATTTGAACCAGGGACTGTTGAACCAGGGACTGCACTGGTTGTGCCTTAGACCGCTGCGCCACTCGGGAGCACTTTAGTGCCATATTGCAAACCGGATGCATGTTTTGGAATATTTATATTCTGTACAAGCTTCCTTCTTTTCCCTCTGTCAGTTAAGTTAGCATTGTGAAGTAACTACAATATTGTTGATCCATCCTCAGTTTTCTCCGGTCACAGACATCAAACTTGTTAACTTTTTAAAGTCACCATTGGCCTCATGGGGAAATCCCTAAGCAGTCTCCTTCCTCTCTGGCAACTGAGTTAGTAAGGATGCCTGTATCTTTGTAGTGACTGGGTGTATTGATACACCATCCAAAGTGTAATTAATAACTTCACCATGTTCAAAGGGATATTTAATGTCTGTATTATTATTTTTTACCCACCTAGGTGCCCGTCTTTGCGAGGCATTGGAAAACCTCCAATTGTGGTTGAATCTGTGTTTGAAATTCACTGTTCGACTTAAGGACTTTACAGATAATTGCATGTGTGGGGTATAGAGATGAGGCGTTGCAGTTATTCAAAAATCATGTTAAACGCTATTATTGCACCCAGAGTGAGTCTATGCAACTTATAGTGTGACTTGCTAAGCAAATGTTTATTCCTGAACTTATTTAGTCTTGCCATAACAATGGGGTTGAATACTTTTTGACTCAAGACATTTTAGCTTATCCTTTTAAAATATTTTGTAAAAATGTTGAAAAACATTATTCCACTTTGACATTATGGGCTATTGTGTATATGTCAGTGACAAAATATTTACATTTAATCCACTATAAATCCAGGCTGTAACACAACAACATGTGGAAAAAGTCAAGGGGAATACTTTCTGAAGGCACTGTATCTACCCCAATTACCTCGTACCCCTGCACATGGACTCGGTAGTAGTACCCCGTATATACTATATAGCCAAGCTATCATTACTCATTGTGCATTTATTATTACATGTTATTACTTTTCTATTATTTCTCTCTTTTCTTTCTCTCTGCATTGTTGGGAAGGGCCCACAAGTAAGCATTCCACTGTAAGTCTACAGCTGTTGTTTACGAAGCATGTGATGAATGAAATTGTATTTGATTTTATTTGATCAAAGTTCTCCTCTGAGGACATTGTTTATATACATATACCAAACATGGCTCCAGTAGTATTATCCTATTACACATTCCAATAGTCAGTCTGCTGAATACTGTAAAAGAGTGAGAGATACATTTTGTGCCCCTCAACGGGAGGGCTGACTAGCCCCTAAAAATATTTTGTGTTTTGTTGAGCCACTTGCAATGCAGCCAGAGATGACAGAGAATACACAAATTAGGGCTGGGCTTACAGCATATCCATTTTCCATAGCAACAGGTGAATGACGTGCTTATCGCACCACCTTAATACCATTCTATGCTCTCCACACCATACCCCCGCATTAAAGACATGCTCAAGAACTTTGGCGACTACTAAGTATTTTTTCAACCTCCTGCTTTGGTCTGGATGTGTCAATGTATACTTCACACATGCATAATCTATGAGCAGAATTACTGTATTGTAGTATAAAATGTAGCATATTTACCTTTCTCCATCCGCAATACAAATGTGTCAACCTGCATGAACAGTGCCTGCCAGTCATAGGTGGTGAAGACCTGTCAGAATCTAGAAGAACTAGAGGAGAGCCAGTCTAGAGAGGACAGGGGAGCACACACAGGACCAGGTGACGCTGGATACAATATTCTGTATGGATGAGGCCCTTAGCATGTTTAGCCTCATTCAGCGAGACAGCTGTGGGGTGGGGCAGCCCAGCCCGGCGCGTGCCTGCTTCGCCTTGGTCCTCCCCGGCCCCTACAAGGCAGGCACATTCATCATCCCCCAACAGCCCTCCTCTAATTGGGCTGCATCCCCACCTGCTGTCACTCACCGCCTCCTCCACGCCACTCCACGCCATGAAGCGTCCATGGTAGATACAGTACAGATGTGCGACGCCCAACACACCCCCATGTCAGGAGCATGAGGAGGCCTACCACCTGAATTGCAGATGTGGACAGCCAGGTAGAGGCACAACTAGAAGCGCAACACTCTCTCACGCTCTCTATCTCTTCCTCTACCAAGAGTGCAGTGCGAGGACGGTAATGATGAGCCCTATCAGTTTACCTGAATCCAGCCGGAGACGGCTCACAATGCCCAAGGGCTGGAGGCAGCATGGCGGAGACATTTAACATTCCGCTACTTCCTACAAGTTTTCTGGAGCTGAGTTTTATCACCAAGCCGACTGAGTACCCCAGTTGTTTAATAGCCCTTGTCTTATTTGAGTGAGCCATGCCACTTCAGATATGAATTGCCGATGCCCTATGTCGTAGCTGAATCAGAATTAGTTAGGTAACATAGATAAATAAGATGTTTTATTTACATAATATGCTTATGTGAGATACTTGTCATTAGAATGTCTCCTTTTGAACTATACTGTTGGCAACTGAACTTTTCTCTTCTCTGCTAGTGAAAAGTCACTTGGGGCCCAGAGAGGTTAGAGGTCAGGCTTGTCTTTTACATGTCTGGTAATATGCAGAATATCAGAATGGAACATTGTCTTCATATGTGAACAGGTTTGAACATTGTCTTCATATGGGAATGTATCTGTTAAACCATGTGAAGGGCTCCACAATGTCTGTACTCCAGTCACTCCCTCCTTTTCCCATTGGGGGGAGGAGTATGGCAGTGTCTGGAACCATTGTATTACCCCTCTGATGTTGCACTAATCTTGAGATAGTATATGACCTAGAAGTCACTCCCCTCAGTGAGCTTGTCCAGGAGGGGGGAGAAGAGGAGGTGTATTTGAGATGGCGGTATCTAGAATTGACAATTGATATATGCCATTGGATGAGGTAATGTTTTGGTTCTATGAAGTACCAAGAACGAGATTAGAACCTCGTCTTAGAGACCAAACTGAACGATAATTTATAGCTAATGCTATCTGGCTATGGGATACTCCTCTCTCAAGTAAAAGGCCCTTTGTGAAGTTCCTGAGATCTGTGGTTCGTCATGTGAGTTGAGAGGGGTGTATCTTGGCTATAAAATATACTAGAATTCTTTCAGAATTCATTTATAGACACTGAATTGATCTGAGAGTCACAGGGCTATGGTGAAGCTCATTTGATTAAAGATGAAGTTAAATATAACTCTGATTTGTGTGTGGTTTGTAAACTCTCCTCATTTAGTAATACAGGAAATTACCACGACATTTGGCGACGAGGATGGGATGTGAATCTTCACTCGGTGACCGCTCCTGACGACCTAGGTAAATCGTGCACGAGGGATCCCTCAAACTTGGGATCTCAGGGAAACCACACTTCGGGAACGAAGCAGATGGACCCACCTTTGATCTGAGAGACAGCGAGCCAAGTGGATACCACATCTTGAACTGAGTTTGTTTTTTAAAGAAAGAGGTGAGCGAACCACACACACTTGAAGTCGAGTTTTTAGAAAAGCCTCTGTTACGTGGGCTCTGAGTGTATTCCTTTGTGAGGAGGGCACCTTGGAGGCGTAAACAGGGCCGAGTCAGAGGAGAGTAATCTGAGAGTTTGCGGACTCAAAGAATACTCTGCTATTGGTCGGTTGCGGGCGACCTAGAGCCGTCCCGACACTGAATTGATCACAGTGGGGATTGGTGCGGTCTGTGGGGGTGAGGGGCCAGGGTGACTGTGTGTTCTGTGTGAAACACGGTACTTGGTGAAGCCCTATTGGAAGAACGACCTCATTCTGAAAGTGTCTGTGTGATTGTCTAAGTGACCCTCAGAGGTGGTGAATTCCAATTATTTTAAATGTGCTAGCCAGGTGTGCCCTGGGTTACTCTGTGTGAGTATTTTGTTATGGGATCACTAGGTAATCTTTGTAGGAGCGTTCTGTGTGAGCAGGGTAGGTTGACTCTGTGTGGATAACCTTTTAATTATGTTCTGATGTTCTGTGTGAACATCTGACCAATCCTGTGTGGGGGATCGAAAACATGAAACCATGATAAATTGTATGTGTGTATAATCGATAATACTAGAGATTTGATAAAGTAATGCTGAGAATATAATTAGATACAATTTAAACCACCCATTCGTAGACGTACGTAAGTTTTGAGTTGGTATCTTTAATGGATAATTTGATAAAGATGAGGTTTTAAGCACTATTAAACTAGTCTACAAAATCTGGGAAATTGAGCTCTAGAAACTGATTAGAGTGTCCACTTTTGGTTATCTTACCCTAACGATGTAACTATAAAACGCTTATTGGATTATCTCCGCCTGGGTACAACATTTGAAATAAAACTGCCCTTAAGGTCTGAAAATGTTTTATTTTTTCTCCCCAGTATGAGAGGAGTGGCGGGATTTATTGAATAAACCCCATTCCATAAAGTTAGAGCGAATTAGGAGGGAATCTAGACGCAATTTATAATGTCGTACAAAGCCTAAGGTTTCCATCAAACTAATTATCATTGCGTGATTAATGTGATGTAGCAAAGTAATTGAAATACGTTGCATGAGTAAACAATCTACTTTTATTAAAAGGCGCAAGATCTGTTTCCTAGTTTATAAATGTCGATTTTATTCTTTGACTGCTAATCTATTCATTTGGCATGTGAGAATCATAGCCAGAGTAACGCTTGGACCTTTAAATTAGGGCTATTTTACGAATACAGAGAATTGTACAGTGGGTTTATTTACGGAGTCTTAGTCATTCAAATAGCAATGCTGGTTCAGTGGTTAAATAGCTGCCTTCCAAGCTGGAGACCTGAGTTCGGTTCCCAGCCAATCTGACTTTTTGATTGTATTCAATAATTGTTATGTTTTGCCTGAAAAGATACGGTCGCTAGTGTTTGTATAAGATATAAACTGAACGTTTTAATAGCTTGTTTGGTTCAAATTGAAAGAAGGGATAAATTGAACTTTTTAATAGATTGTTTAGGTTAAATTGAGAGACTAATTCATTCAAAATAATTACAAAGCGAATTTCGATGTCTGTTGCCTAAATGATCTGCTGGAATAATGTATTGAGTTAATGGAGTCGTATTTAAATTACTGAACCATAGAGGAGACAGTTACCTGAATTAAAGAAATTCTAAATAATAGCGGAGAGATAATGGCGATAGAGTGGTGCCCACCGAAATGTTTTTAATTCTTATGGATTGACTGACATATGTTATAAATTTGGCGGTGCGTGTTATTTTTTAAAGTCTTGGACATTTCATAAGTGTGAAGAGGAAAGAGAAGAGAAAGTTGTAAAGTTTGGTTTTAATCTTACGATAAGAGGTAAGACAAAACGTTGTTGGAGAGGGGTTATATTTTTGCCCACTGGAAGGAAAGAAAAATTGGATATGTTAAGCTGAAAGTGATTCAGGTGTGAGTAAGGAAACATTGTGATAATGTATTCTGATGGTTATTGATTCTTGGTTTGATTGTTTAGGTAACACCAGTGAATTTGAGCAGAAAGTTCATGTATTCTAACATTGTAATCTGTTTCCATTACGTGGAACAATGTCAGGTCATTAAAGTTGATTGCAGTTTGAGTAGTTATTATTTTTACAGGGACAGTGCATCATTAATCACAGTTGTGTGTGTCTAATGGCAGGGTATTCCAGACATGGGAAGCTCTCACACTGAAAGCAGATTGACTAAAGGTACTTTTCCTTAAGGGAACTATACAGTCATTTCTCATGGCGGATCTTGTGGATCTGTTGCCATAAGGTTTGGGTTTTCTGTTCAACAAAAGTACTGAGTAGAGGGGGAGCCTGGACATTTGGAATCTTGAATACAAGATAGGCGTCAGTGTATTGCATAAGATTTTTTCCAACTCAGGAGCTTATGCTTTCTATAGCTATTGGGTTTCCTATCAAGTACTTAGAGAGCCTGTTTGCAGACAGACTGAATGGGTTTTAATGTTGAAAAGCAAGCTTGGGCCAAACTAGTAAGGTAGTATGTTAAGTGGGGGAGTATCATAGATTTTAATTATAGTTTTGTTACCTCTATAGTCAAAACAATTTCATAAGTTTTGGGAAATTTGCTAGGTTGTATTTGGTTATTTGAGCTTTCCCCCTGATACATAGACATCTGTCTCAGGGGCATCAGTTGTATTCTTTGTGAGGAACATGCAGACTGTGTTTTTTTTATTGAGATGCAAACATGAGTCTCTGAGCAATTTTGTCATCTGAACCATTATAGTAGTGTGTTCTTGTGTAGCTTGTTGTTTGTTATTTGCATGCATTTATCACTGTATCATCTGCATACATTGAGTTACCTTCAGACCCTGTACAGACAGAAGGAAGATCATTAATGTACAAGCTGAACAGGATTGACCTTTGGGGAATGCAAACCTTGTAGATATGAGTGGGAAATAGTTAGTTTTGATTTTTACGCTGATGAGACAGCGCCAACTTTTGAAAGATTTTAGATTTGTTAAAAATCAGGATAGTTTTTACTAAACATATCAACAGGTTGAAATGATTAGATTGCTGATTAAAGGGGTTATGGGTTTGTTTATTTGTTTACTGTTTATTGTTGATTTTAGGTGTTGATTTTACTTAATTAAACATTGTATTATCTGATGTGTTTGAGTAGGATTCTTTCTTCCGGGACGGATGGAAGTTATCTAAGGTATGTAAGTTAAAGGAGACATGGGAGAACACGTCTACATTTTTATTAAATGCCTGGAATTAAATATCACTGATTCCTTACGCTGAGAAATGTACTACATTTGCGACAGAGGAAAAAAGAATTACATTTAGATAGTAATGATACCAGGATAATTGTATCTAAGGGTAGCATGTTCACTTAAGCATACATATACATTGGTGTAGATTAAAATTTATGATTAATGATTGGAGGAAGTACAATGGAATTATCATTATCATTAGGTTTTGTTTATAGTTAAGTTTTGGTGTGTTTTTACCTTAAGGTTTGCAAATACACACACACAACACATTTGTTATGACTATTTGTTGGTGTTTTTAAAATACATTGTTTGATTTGTGTTAAAATTTGTTTTAGTGCCAAGGTATCTTAAAGGTGCACGCATGCACATGGAATTTTTATGAGTTTTTATTTTCTGAGGTTTAATTAAACACGTGAATTCTTTTGATAAAGGAATGTTCTGGGAACCTGGGATACAACATGTAGGAAATGTTTGACTATTTTTGTAATTTGTCTAATATAGTAAAAACAATTCTTTGAAGGGTTTTGTATGACTTATGACCTCTATCATGACTTTCCGTTGTGGCTTGATCACCCTCATTGGAAAGCCATTTGGATAATGAATTTATGGTCATTTGTAATACTGATTTCAAGGTAATTTGTGTAATTGAAAAATATACTTCTTAGCCATATTAACTAAGGTTGCTTTAAGTCTATTTCCCTATGACCATATGGGTTAAATAATTTTTCTTTGTGGAGTTTTTCAGAGTAGTGATTTTAATTTGATTAGGTTATTTGAAATTGTGTTTTATCTTTTGTACCAGTAGTAGTTTTGTTTTATACATTACTCTCATACTGAGAGATATGTGTTAAAAATGGGGGAGGATTCAGTTCTTTGAGGTTTTGGATTGAAGTTTATACACCTTGTGTCACGTTCCTGACCTATTTCTGTTAGTTTGTTGTATGTGTTAGTTGGTCAGGACGTGAGTTTGGGTGGGCATTCTATGTTGTCTGTTTCTATGTTGGTTTAAGGGTTGCCTGGTATGGCTCTCAATTAGAGGCAGGTGTTTGGCGTTCCTCTAATTGAGAGTCATATTTAGGTAGGTTGTTTCACAGTGTTCGTTGTGGGTGGTTGTCTCCTGTGTCAGTGTTTGTCGCACCTTACGGGACTGTTCGGTTTGTGTTGTACATCGTCATTTTATGTGTAGGCTATTTTCCCTGTTCGTGCGTTCTCGTGTTTAATGTAAGTTCGTCGTTCAGGTCTGTCTACTCCGTTTGTTGTTTTGTTAGTTTATAGTGAAGTTCGTGTTTTCGTCTTGTCTTTAATAAATATTATGTGTTCACAACCCGCTGCGCCTTGGTTCCCTCAATACTCCTCCTTTTCGGTTGAAGAGGAGGAGGACCACCGTTACAGAACCACCCACCAATCCAGAATCAAGCAGCGGTGTAAACGGAGTAAGGGACAGTGCAAGAAGGAGGAATGGACTTGGGACGATGTATTGGACGGTAAAGGTTGCTACACATGGGAGGAGATCCTGGCTGGAAGGGATCGCCTCCCATGGGAACAGCTGGAGGCACTGAGGAGAGCAGAGGCAACCGGAGAAGGGAACCGGAGTTATGAGGGGACGCGTCTAGCACGGAAGCCCGAAAAGCCCGTGAGTACCACCCAAAAATTTCTTGGGGGGGGCTAAGAGGTAGTGGGCCAAGGGCAGGTAGGAGACCTGCGCCCACTTACCAGGCTAACCGTGGAGAGCGGGAGTACGGGCAGACACCGTGTTACGCAGTAGAGCGCACGGTGTCTCCTGTACGTGTGCATAGCCCGGTGCGGGTTATTCCACCTCCCCGCACTGGTAGGGCTAGATTGGGCATTGAGCCAGGTGTCATGAGGCCGGCTCAACGCGTCTGGTCTCCAGTGCGTCTCCTCGGGCCGGCATACATGGCACCTGCCTTACGCATGGTTTCCCCGGTTCGCCTACATAGCCCGGTGCGGGTTATTCCACCTCCCCGCACTGGTCGGGCGACCGGGAGCATTCAACCAGGTAAGGTTGGGCAGGCTCAATGCTCAAGAGAGCCAGTACGCCTGCACGGTCCGGTATTTCCGGCGCTACCTTTTCGCCCCAGCCCAGTACCACCAGTGCCTACACTACGCACCAGGTTTCCAGTGCGTCTCCAGAGCCCTGTTCCTCCTCCACGCACTTTTCCTATGGTGCGTGTATCCAGTTCGGTGCCTCCAGTTCCGACAACACGCACTAAGCCTCCTGTGCGTCTCCAGAGCCCTGTACGCACTGTTCCTTCTCCCCGTACTCGTCCTGAGGTGCGTGCACTCAGCCCGGTGCCACCAGTGCCGGTACCACGCACCAGGCCTATAGTGCGCTTTGAGAGGTCAGTGTGCCCTGTCCCTGCTCCCTGCACTAGCCTGAAGGTGCGTGTCTCCAGTCCGGTGCCTCCAGTTCCGGCACCACGTACCAGGCCTACAGTGCGTCTCAGCCGGCCAGAGTCTGCCGTCTGCCCAACGGCGCCTGAACTGTCCGTCTGCCAAGCGCCGCATGAACTGCCCGTCGGTATTGAGCCTTCAAAGCCGCCCGTCTGCCATGAGCCTGCAAAGCCGCCCGTCTGCCATGAGCCTACAGAGCCTTCCGCCAGACAGGAGCCGCTAGAGCCTTCCGCCAGACAGGAGCCGCTAGAGCCTTCCGCCAGACAGGAGCAGCCAAAGCCTTCCGCCAGACTGGATCAGCCAGAGCCATCCGTCTCCGCAGCGCCGTCTGAGCCATCCGTCTCCCCAGCGCCGTCTGAGCCATCCGTCTCCCCAGCGCCATTTGAGCCATCCGTCTCCGCAGCGCCATCTGAGCCATCCGTCTCCCCAGCGCCGTCTGAGCCATCCGTCTCCCCAGCGCCGTCTGAGCCATCCGTCTCCCCAGCGCCGTCTGAGCCATCCGTCTGTCCCGAGCCGTCAGAGCCGCCCGTCTGTCCCGAGCCGTCAGAGCCGATAGTCAGTCAGGAGCCGCTAGAGCCAGTCGTCAGTCAGGATCTGCCAGAGCCGCCAACCAGACAGGATCTGCCAGAGCCGCCAACCAGACAGGATCTGCCAGAGCCGCCAACCAGACAGGATCTGCCAGAGCCGCCAACCAGACAGGATCTGCCAGAGCCGCCAACCAGACAGGATCTGCCAGAGCCGCCAACCAGACAGGATCTGCCAGAGCCGTCAGTGAGCCATGAGCGTCCAGAGCCGTCAGCCAGCCATGAGCGTCCAGAGCCGTCAGCCAGCCATGAGCGTCCAGAGCCGTCAGCCAGCCATGAGCGTCCAGAGCCGTCAGCCAGCCATGAGCGTCCAGAGCCGTCAGCCAGCCATGAGCGTCCAGAGCCGTCAGCCAGCCATGAGCGTCCAGAGCCGTCAGCCAGCCATGAGCGTCCAGAGCCGTCAGCCAGCCATGAGCGTCCAGAGTCGTCAGCCAGTCATGAGCTGTCCCTTAGCCCAGAGCGGTTATTTACCCAGAACTGCCCCTCAGTCCAGAGCTGTCTCTCTGTCCGGAGCTGCCTTTCAGTCCGGAGTTGCCCCTCTATCCTAAGCTACCTCTTTATCCTGAGCTACCTCTCTATCCTGAGCTATCCCTCTGTCCTGAGCTATTTCTCTGTCCTGAGCTACCTTGTCCCGGAGCTGTCCTGTATCTTGGTGTTGCCCCTTAAATTAGGTGGGGGAAATAAGAGGGTGGTCATGATAAGGGGTAAACGTAAGCTGGGATTGACTATGGTGGGGTGGGGACCTCGTCCAGAGCCTGAGCCACCACCGTGGTCAGATGCCCACCCGGACCCTCCCCTAGACTTTGTGCTGGTGCGCCCGGAGTTCGCACCTTAAGGGTGGGGTTATGTCACGTTCCTGACCTATTTCTGTTAGTTTGTTGTATGTGTTAGTTGGTCAGGACGTGAGTTTGGGTGGGCATTCTATGTTGTCTGTTTCTATGTTGGTTTAAGGGTTGCCTGGTATGGCTCTCAATTAGAGGCAGGTGTTTGGCGTTCCTCTAATTGAGAGTCATATTTAGGTAGGTTGTTTCACAGTGTTCGTTGTGGGTGGTTGTCTCCTGTGTCAGTGTTTGTCGCACCTTACGGGACTGTTCGGTTTGTGTTGTACATCGTCATTTTATGTGTAGGCTATTTTCCCTGTTCGTGCGTTCTCGTGTTTAATGTAAGTTCGTCGTTCAGGTCTGTCTACTCCGTTTGTTGTTTTGTTAGTTTATAGTGAAGTTCGTGTTTTCGTCTTGTCTTTAATAAATATTATGTGTTCACAACCCGCTGCGCCTTGGTTCCCTCAATACTCCTCCTTTTCGGTTGAAGAGGAGGAGGACCACCGTTACACCTTGAGTGATATGCGAAGGAGTGTATTGTATTGTTGTGTTTGTTCTGTTCTGTTCTATTCCCGAGGGGATATAGGTCTAACTTCCTGATCCTTTGGTTCTACGATGGAGTTGACAGTGTGATGGGGAGTATAAGCCAATTTGAAAGAATAGTTTCAATAGAATGTGTGGATATTCTCTTTGAAATATGTTTAGAATGTGTATTAAGAATAATTGGTAAAAGTTATAATTTATCATGTAGTTAAACCATGTGAAGGGCTCCACAATGTCTGTACTCCAGTCACTCCCTCCTTTTCCCATTGGGGGGAGGAGTATGGCAGTGTCTGGAACCATTGTATTACCCCTCTGATGTTGCACTAATCTTGAGATAGTATATGACCTAGAAGTCACTCCCCTCAGTGAGCTTGTCCAGGAGGGGGGAGAAGAGGGGGTGTATTTGAGATGGCGGTATCTAGAATTGACAATTGATATATGCCATTGGATGAGATAATGTTTTGGTACTATGAAGTACCAAGAACGAGATTAGAACCTCGTCTTAGAGACCAAACTGAACAATAATTTATAGCTAATGCTATCTGGCTATGGGATACTCCTCTCTCAAGTAAAAGGCCCTTTGTGAAGTTCCTGAGATCTGTTGTTCGTCATGTGAGTTGAGAGGGGTGTATCTTGGCTATAAAAGATACTAGAATTCTTTTGTAAGCACTCTCAGAATTAATTTATAGACACTGAATTGATCTGAGAGTCAAAGGGCTATGGTGAAGCTCATTTGACTAACGATGAAGTTGAACCTTTCTAGGACCCCTCGACAACATTCCGCTGAAAAGGCAGCGCGGGAAATTCAAAAATATTTCTTAGAAATATCTAACTTTCACACATTAACACGTCCAATACAGCAAATGAAAGATAAACATCTTGTTAATCTACCCATCGTGTCCGATAAAAAAAACACTTTACAGCGAAAACACAACATATGATTATGTTAGATCACCGCCAAGTCCAAAAAACACACAGCCATTTTCCCAGCCAAAGATAGGAGTCACAAAAAGCAGAAATAGAGATAAAATTAATCACTAACCTTTGATGATCTTCATCAGATGACACTCATAGGACGTCATGTTACACAATACATGTATGTTTTGTTCGATAATGTGCATATTTATATCCAAAAATCTCAGTTTACATTGGCGCCATGTTCAGAAATGCCTCCAAAATATCTGGAGAAATTGCAGAGCCACATCAAATAACAGAAATACTCATCATAAACTTTGATGAAAGATACATGTTTCACATAGAATTAAAGATACACTTGTTCTTAATGCAACAGCTGTGTCAGATTTCAAAAAAACTTTACGGAAAAAGCAAACCATGCAATAATCTGAGACGCCGCTCAGATAGAAACAACATTTCTCCGCCATGTTGGAGTCAACAGAAATACGAAATTACATCATAAATATTCCCTTACCTTTGATGATCTTCATCAGAATGCACTCCCAGGAATCCTAGTTCCACAATAATTTGTTGTTTTGTTCGATAATGTCCATTATTTATGTCCAAGTATCTACTTTTGTTAGCACGTTTAGTACACATATCCAAACGCTCGCGCAGGTCCAGGCAAACTTCGGACGAAAACTTCAAAAAGTTATATTACAGGTCGATTAAACTTGTCAAACTAAGTATAGAATCAATCTTTAGGATGTTGTTATCATAAATATTCAATAACGTTCCAACCGGAGAATTCCTTTGTGTCTATAGAAGTAATGGAACACAAGTCGATACCATGTGGAATGTGCGTGACCAGGACCTGGCACTCTGCCAGACCACTGACTCAAACAGCTCCCATCCGGCTCAACATCACAGTAGAAGCTTCATTCAACGTTCTACAGACTGGTGACATCTAGTGGAAGGCGTAGGAAACAGATCCATATCCCACAGGGATTTCAATAGGCGATGAGTTGAAAATCGACCAGCCTCAGAATTTCCACTTCCTGTTTGGATTTTCTTTCAGGTTTTTGCCTGCCATATGAGTTCTGTTATACTCACAGATATCCTTCAAACAGTTTTAGACACTTCAGAGTGTTTTCTATCCAATAGTAATAATAATATGCATATATTAGCATCTGGGACAGAGTAGGAGGCAGTTCACTCTGGGCACGCTATTCATCCAAAGTGAAAATGCTGCCCCCTATCCCTAAAAAGTTAAATATAACTCTGACTTGTGTGTGGTTTGTAAACTCTCCTCATGTAGTAATACAGGAAATTACCACGACACCTATAGCATCAGTGGAGAAGGTTCCAGAAGACAAGCTAATGAGCTTTTGAGATTTCACTGTTAAACCTAGCATAAAACACCCAGTGTGTACCAGGCTGCAATTCCACGATTTCAGGTTTTCGGGGCTTAATAGACAAGTGCAGTTTATTCAGCTTGATTTTATGAATAAATAAAGGCTTAAAAGGTCTTTGTCCAATGGGAGATTAGGTTAATATTCTGGGAATTGGGCACTTTGCAACTCTGTCACATTAGCATTTCGTTCACTTTGTTCTGCTGTTCTGTTTCTGTATGCTTTACACCCTGGCTCCCCCTGTCAAGAGCCGCTAATATCCCTGTCCATTATCATTAACGTCTGACAGTCAGACAGGGTGGCGCGCTTCATATTAATACAACAGATGGTGTGACACTGGTTGTCTTTGACCTTGGACATAGTTTAAACTTTTGACACTGAAAACTTGTTTTGGTTTAACTTTAAGGTACAGACAGTAGTAAACATGTACTATATTTTGCAAGGTTCCCATAAATATAAGAGCAATTTGTGTCTGTCTGCTCTTGCTTCTGGAGCACATTATGGTTTTAAGTAGTAGTTAAGTGATTTTCCTAAGCCTGATGTAAGACTTCAAGTCTATTGACACAAGGCAGGATATTGAATGGGATTGTAAAAACATGGCAGGAAGCAGGATGTTCAGGTTGTCTGTAATTTGCAGGCAGGCCATGTGATGTATCATGAATCATACAATAACCAAACAACATCTTGCTCGACTGACTCGGAGAGACGCGTTTGAAGCTCAGATGAAGTCTCTGAAAGGCATGGAGATTCTCCCAAATGATGGGAAGCTTATATTCCCCATCATAATCACTAGCTTGAGTATGGAAGGGAACACAATCCACTTGATGGCCCCGGCTGCATTAGGCCGGAATTAATGACAGTGTAATGATCAAACATTAGTCCGTCTAAGGATGATTCAGTAGCAGCCATTTGCATATTCATTTAGCATTCACTTTGAGCTGCGTGTGTCTATTAGAAAGAGAGTGAGTGAGAGAAGGAGAAAGAGAGAGACCTGCCGCCACTGCACTTAGAGAGAACAAGACCCATTGCTATGAGACAGACACAAATTTAATTTCAAGAAACCTCATGCATTATGAGGTGAATAAAACTCCAACGGCACCTTTTCGACTTCCAATAAATTACATTGCAAGATTCCCTGATCATAGTTTTATAGTCAGTTTTCCAGAAATGATTTGACAAGATGAAAGGAACATATCTTTTTTTTCTATGTTATAATCCAACATTGAAGGAATGTCACCCTGGAGTTGTGAAAGGGTTGCTACTGTACCTGAAATGCTTCTGCTAGGGATGTTGTACTCTTAAAGCTCTGGGAACCACAAATTGTTTTCGAGTTGGCAACCTGACAACCATACCATAGAGAATACAAGAAAGCATGCCTACACCTACTGAGGTGTCTTTCTGAAATACATAGCATACATAAACATGAAGAGTTCTGGAGGACTCTCCATTGAGATTGTTGTTGTTTTCCAAGCCGTGTGTTGCATGCTGGGGCTTATGCTAAGCGACTGGGCCGTTTGATAGGGCCACCCTTGTGCGAGGCTCTGGGTTGACAGAGTTGTACAAGGCTGCATCCGCCAGCCTCATTAAGGCCTGTCCAATTATAAAATAGTAATTGATCGCTTGTTTGCCGAAACCCTGCTTTCTCTCTGCCTGTCTCCGAACTGGGCTCGAGGTCAATTTAAAATGCATCAAAACTCTAATGTGGCTAAGTCCCCGTAGGCTGCCTGTGGCCTTCCTCACCTTCTCTTGTTAAGCCTCCTGCAAGCACCTGCTTACTAAACAGAGTCCCCTCCTTCTCATTGCATGCTTACCAATTCCTCAGCCTTCTTAACATGCATGGGGTTTCTAGGGGGATTTAGGAGGGAGCCAGAATCATGTTCATTAGGCACAATATAAAAGAAAACGGACTGAAACAGGGAGGGGCTACCTGGAGTAATAAACGTTCATTTTCATTTTGTAATTTTTTCTTTTGTGAAACGTTTTGAAACATTTTCCATTGTGTGTCCTTGTTACCCATAGAGTTGTCTGGAGAAGCGAATAGCTTCACACAGAAAGCCTAATGTACTGTACATGCCCTTGACCTTTGTTTACACTTTGATGAAGATGGGAGAAAGATGCTTGCATGCTTCACCCAAGGAAAGCTAAATTCCTCTCCTCTTTCTTCTTCATTTGCCACAGATACTGAAGGAAAGGAATTTAAATGGACTAATTAGACACCTGCAATACAGTGGCAGAGTTCACCATGAGAGACACTATGTGATTTGTGTGCGTGCCACATGTTTCTGCCTGATTACTTGTGCCGTACGTGTTCTCATGGAAGCAGCGTTCCGTATCTGCTTCTCAACTGAAATGATATCAGTGAGAAGCGAGGTCATGAGAATTAACTTCTGAAGCAATCCTTTTTTCCAGGATTTTCACTGAAGGATGTTACAGTGAGTATGGTTACATACACAGTAGTCATATAGTAGTTATATTACTATAAGTTTGTTTAAAACGTTTACATGCTTTGCAAGAAGAATCATTTCTCTAATAATCCTGTTTATATGGGCACATCTGAAATCAGGCAACCTGATGATGGGACCTAAATAAATGCAGAACATTGCAGATCAAAATAAACATTCTACCACAGCGACCATGTTATTTTTGCGAAGCCTATTTGATTCGGACATACAGTGTATTCAGACCCCTTGACTTTTCCACATTTTGTTACGTTACAGCCTTATTCTAAAATGGATTACATTTTTTTTAAATCCTCATCAATCTACACACAATACCCCATAATGACACATCAAAAACAGGTTTTCCGATTTTTTGGAAAAATTATAAAATATTTAAAACAGAAATACCTTCTTTACATAAGTATACAGACCCTTTGCTATAAGACTCGAAATTGAGTTCAGGTGCATCCTGTTTCCATTGATCATCCTTGAGGTGTGTCTACAACTTGGGAAATTCAATTGATTGGACATGATTTGGAAAGGGACACACCTGTCTATATAAGGTCCCACAATCCATGTCAGAGCAAAAAGCAAGCCATGTGGTCGAACGAATCTTCCGTAGAGCTCAGAGACAGGATTTTGTCGGGGGAATGGTCTGGGGAATCTGGGGAATGGTACCAAAAAATATCTGCAGCATTGAAGGTCCCCAAGAACACAGTGGCCTCCATCATTCTTAAATGGAAGAAGTTTGGAACCACCAAGACTCTTCCAAGAGCTGGTAGCCCAGCCAAACTGAGCAATTGGTGGAGAAGGGCCTTGGTCAAGGAAGTGACCAAGAAGCCGATGGTCACTCTGACAGAGCTCCAGAGTTCCTCTGTGGAGACGGTAGAACCTTCCAGAAGGACAACCATCTCTGTAGCACTCCACCAATCAGGCCTTTATGGTGGAGTGGCCAGACGGAAGCCACTCCTCAGTAAAAGGCACATGACAGCCTGCTTGGAGTTTGCCAAAAGGTGCCTAAAGACTCTCAGACCATGAGAAACAAGATTCTCTGGTCTGATGAAACCAAGATTGAACTCTTTGGCCTGAATGCCAAAGGTCACGTCTAGAGGAAACCTGGCACCATCCCTATGGTGAAGTATGGTGGTGGCAGCATCATGCTGCGGGGATGTTTTTCAGCGGCAGGGACTGGGAGACTAGTCAGGATCGAGGAAAAGATGAACAGAGGAAAGTACAGAGAGATCCTTGACGAAGAGAGATCCTCCAGAGTGCTTAGGACTTCAGACTGGGGCGAAGGTTCACCTTCCAACAGGACAACGACCCTAAGCACACAGCCAACACTATGCAGGAGTGGCTTCGGGACACGTCTCTGAATGTCCTTGAGTGGCCCAGCCAGAGCCCGGACTTCAACCCTATCAAACATCTCTGGAGAGAGACCTGAACATAGCTGTGCAGCAATGCTCCCCATCCAACCTGACAGAGCTTGAGAAGATCTGCAGAGAAGAATGGGAGAAACTCCCAAAATATGGGTGTACCAAGCTTATAGCGTCATACCCAAGAAGACTAAAGGCTGTAATCACTGCCAAAGGTGCTTCAACAAAGTACTAAGTAAAAAGGGTACTTTTGTAAATGTGATTTTTTTCTCTCTTTCTAATAAACATATTTTTGCTTTGTCATTATGGGGTATTATGTACTGTATAGAGTTTGTATCTGAAAACAACACTGAACAAAAATATAAATGCAACATGCAACAATTTCAAAGATTTTACTGAGTTACAGTTCATGTAAGGAAATCAGTCATTTGAAATAAATACATTAGGCCCTTCTCTATGGATTTCACATGACTGGGCAGGGGTGCAGCCATGGGTGGGCCTTGGAGGGCATAGGCCCACCCACTGGGGAGCCAGGCCCAGCCAATCAGAATGAGTTTTCCCCACAATAGGACTTTATTACAGACATAAAAATACTCCTCAGCACCCTCCCCCACCCCCATTCAGACGATCCCACAGGTGAAGAAGCCGGATGTGGAGGTCCTGGGCTGGCATGATTACACGTGGTCTGCAGTTGTGAGGCTAGTTGGACATACTACCAAATTCTTTAAAACGACGTTGGAGGCGGCTTATGGTAGAGAAATTAACATTCCATTCTCATGTAACAGCTCTGGTGGACATTCCTGCAGTCAGCATGCCAAATACATGCTCCCTCAAAACTTGAGACATCTGTGGCATTGTGTTGTGACAAAACCGCACATTTTAAAGTGGCCTTTTATTGTCCCCAACACAAGGTGCACCTGTGTAATGATCATGCTGTTAGGGTTAGGGAAGGTAGGGGTCAGTATCCAGGGCAGTGTCAGGATGTACAGAAACGCAGGCAGGCTCAGGGTCAGGGCAGGTCAAAACCGGGAGAACTAGAAAACAAGAACTAAAAGAAACAGGAGTATGGGGAAAAACACTGGTAGGCTTGACGAGACAAGACGAACTGGCAACAGACAATCAGAGAACACAGGTATAAATGCACCGGGGATAATAGGGAGGATGGGCAACACCTGGAGGGTTGTGGAGACAAGCACAAAGCCAGGTGTAACAGATCAGGGTGTGACACACTAACATGGATGTAAACAAATTTGTTCACAACATTTGAGAGAAATAAGCTTTTTGGAACATTTCTGGGATTTCTATTCCAGCTCATTGGGACATGGGACTTTTTTGTTGTTGTTCAGTGTATTTCTAAGATGCATACATCTTACTTTACTCGCGCATAAGATGGAAGCTTTCCATACTGGTGCTGGCACATGCTTAGATCAAATACACCGCACTAGCTGTTTACGTGTCCTAATAACTGAAAAGATTGCTCAGAAAACCAGGTATTTTAATCGGGGTATGCTTACTTCGATTTTGACCTTACGCCGATTAAGATAAGCAGAGTAAGGTGTTTTCATGATTATTTTATAATCTGCCTACTGCCATAATCAGTTTTAATATCGAATTATTAGTGTGCATGTAAATGTACTCAGTAGCTCAAACTGCAATCATCCGAATGACTACATCTAGAGATCTAGATCCTTCACTGATCTGCTTAAAACTGAAATAAATTATTAATCGTCTCTCTCTCTCGCCGTCTCTCTCTTTCTTTTGTTCTCTCTCTTTCTCTCTGATGTGAATAGAGAGAGACCAATCAAAAAGGAGGGCCTGTGACAGGCAGAAACAACCACAAGGTTGTTGAGGGACAGTACCTGCACAAACACGCCGCCAACGCTGTTCGTTCAGATCTCCATATTTAGGAGCAAGCGCCGCCTTCTCTTTATGACACACGGATTAGTCGTTGCGGCAAGAAATGCGGAGCCGTCTGCTTTTGACAGACTCCTTAAGCGCAGCCTTGATACTTTATATCAACAAGAGGCACAAAGTTCAGCATCGGCTCCTTGAGTCAATCAGCTGTAGAGAGAGAGAGAGGCAGCATTCATATCTCAATTAAGATCTATCAGAGTGCATTGCTGCTGTCTGCTACGATTTGTACACAGCCAGCGAGACAGCCCCATTATGAATAGAGACACTTCCTTGTGTGGTCTCATTATTAAATAAGTAAGGGGATGGAGGGTTGGAGAGGAGGCAGACAGAAGTTTTTAAGCCCAGTCGAAGGAGACGCCATGCCCATTAGAGGCTGAGCAATACCAACAGCAGAGAAACAACACAAATGAGAAGAGGAGGGAGGGAGGGAGGGAAAGGGCTATGGGAGGTGGAAGGAACAGAGGGACAGAGGCAGCCATGAAAGAGAGGAGCATGCAGTAATTATGGTAATATTGCCACCTTGTTTACGTAGTCTGTACTGCATGAACAGGCCGGCAGGAAGGAAGAGCGCTATCAAAGCTGTTGTTCAGATCCAGTCAATTCAAAGGGATAATAGTAGTATGTCTGAACCATTGCCGTGTTCATTCGGGCACGCAAAGGAACAAAGTTGTCTTATTGGACAACTACACCCTGTTTAAGTCTGGTTTCTTCAGTTTGGTGCCTAATGAACACAACCAAGAGGTATAATCATTGTATATCTTACTGATTTTACTGCCCAGATCTCACAAAGAAATTATTAATGGACATTCAACAGCAGCACTTGACTTCCTGTATGTATGACAAGTTGAACGTAGCAAACACAATATGATTGGCCCCTTATTGATGTAATTCATTAACAAGATGACGGCGATTGGTTATTAATAATTACCAATTTGTTTAAGTACACCAGAGAGCTGTGTGTGGAGCCCTAATAGCCAACCAGTTGGAAGACTAAGTCATTCTGATTTGTGTCACCGAATCATTAAGTCGCCTTTGAGGGAACTCGTCAGCAATCTGATCCATCACAGCAATAATGAGCGGAAGATGAGCTCATCAATTTTACTCCTCCAAGCATCACACATGGATGCCGGCTGGCAGATTCAGTCTCGATCTCTCTCTGTCCTCTCTCCATTCTACCTTGTTTCTCCTTTCTCTACCAGTGCTGCTCTCTCCTCCTCTCTTCTCTCCCTCACTCTCCTTTTCTCTATACTTTCTTCTTCTCTCCCTCTCTCCCTTCACCTCCCCCAATCTTCCTCTTTCCTCTCTATTCTTCCCTCTCTTAAAGTGGACACGTCTCCAACCTCTGTGACTCCAGGATTTATCCCTTTCTTTATGCAGCAGCAGAGACAGACTATGAGCTCTCTGCTTCACCGGCCCACTGTCTGTCTGTCTGTCTGTCTCCATTTATTTCCTTTTCTTCCCCCTACTCTTGTCAACCTATCTGCTGATCTCTCTGTGTGCATCGCAAATGGCACCCTATAGAGTTCTGTTCAAAAGTTGTGTACTATAAAGGAAATAGGGTGCCATTTGGGATATACCCTCCACCTCCCCACCAACTCACTCACTGTCACCAATCTGTATTTTAACAATACTGTGTCAGTGTTGCATCAGCCGCCATCTTTTAACACTGTGTTAACTCAAGTAGAGTGGGAACAATCTAACTGCTAGATTGTTGCATTTATCACAGGTATCTGTTACCTTCTCACATTCACACTGTATAATTAGATGACATGGAATACATATGCATGCTGGGTAGTGATAGTAGTGATGGTAGTAATGGTGGTGATGGTAGTGATGGATGTGATGGCGAACTTTCGTTTTTCTAACTCAGTTTCTGTATTTTTCTATGATTTTTTATTTTCTTTCTCTATCGTCTCTTCTTAGTTGCAAGATGGTGGCGGACAACTTTTTTCATTCACTTTCTTTGTACACTTTATTAACTCTAATTAGCACATTATGATGTGAAATGAGTAGCACGAAAATAAAAGTTACCTACACTCATGTACAGATACCTGCCTTACTCACTCTCTACCTCAAAGAGCTCAGTGTGTGCTATCTTTCACACAGACTTCTGTTTGGAATGTTCTATTCCAGCTGCCCTCACACTGCACCACACCGCCTCCATTTATTTGATTGGGCAGTTCATCGCAGGGCAGATTGATCATTACTACTGCCTAATGATTCATGAATGGAAGAAGTAATGTAGTACTTTACCTCGTTGTAATCGAGCTAAGCTATTACAGCGAAGAAGCCGACCCTGGTTAATGTGGACACTGATCAAAGAAGGGAACGATGTGATGAGGACAGGATCTGACATCAAGACCCAAGCCCGGTTCAACATTATCATGCTTTAGAAAGAGGGAAGGATCACGCTGGTTCCAGGTTTTAGAACTTTCACAGACCTGCGGTGACAAGGTACTTTTCCAATGTCCTTTCTCTGGATTCCAGTCCCTTTGCACAGTTGAAATGAGACCAAGAAGAAGCTCCCATCGAGACGACTCTGATAACAATGCTGATTAGGATGAAAGAGATGAAAGGAGATAAGATAGTAAAGGCATCATGGCGGCTCCTGGGTTGCTAGCAAGAGTTCTCTGGTCAACTCTCAAGACTTAACTTTAAGAGTCATAATGTAATTAAAGGACTCAGGGTCTGTCTCTGTCACCTGTGTGCACAAACACTGAGAAGTCAGACATATTGACAAACACTCACTTAAATAAACCATACTTCTTCTTTAACATGTAAATGTTAAATGTAGTTGTTTTTACCATATTAATTTATAATCTATGTCTGCAATATGTGAATATGTGTGCAATTACACTATTTGCATAGTGTGATATTCTATTTTCATATGGAAGATGGAGAGGTGGAAGCAAACAACATTCCTCAACATTTTGTGTACATCAAATCAAAATCAAATCAAGTTTATTTTATATAGCCCTTCGTACATCAGCTAATATCTCGAAGTCCTGTACAGAAACCCAGCCTAAAACCCCAAACAGCAAGCAATGCAGGTGTAGAAGCACGGTGGCTAGGAAAAACTCCCTAGAAAAGGCCAAAACCTAGGAAGAAACCTGTGTACATCGTTGTCTACCTTTGAAGTTGTTACGTCCTCCATGCGTTTCCCACTACACAAAATCAATGAAATGAAGAAGCACATGCAGTATGGCTGCTTACTTCACTCCTCTTTCTAACCTACATGACTTCACATACTGTACTCATCTTAATCTCTCTCCTTCGCCCTCTCTATCTCTCTGCCACCTCTCTCTGGGGATTGTTCTCAGCAGGCTCCATGGTGATAGCACATGTTGTGAGGGAGGGAAGTGTTTACAATTTCCCTTCTCCTGCCTTGTCACTGAACAACTCTCTGTCACACTTCACTGCCAGCTTCATTCTCAGACGTCCCTGTCAAGAATTTACATTACATTTTCACACCGCTTCTCTTTCTCTCTGCAGTTTTATTCTCAAGTAACACCACCGGCACATTGGGTGTCTCGTCTAGTGGTATCGATGTCTCTCTGCGCTGGAGTCCTTTACCTTTACTTGTATAACTCCTCCCACTCTTTACGTCTGTCTTTCTTTGTTTTGATAGATTACTTAGAAGGAAAGTCACCTTAAAGTGCAGAAGGACACCTGTACCTACAAGCTTTGTGTGTCCCAACCATGGCTGAATCGCTGCATCGATTGGCATGTGTAGCCAATTCGGTAGGCTCCATGGGTTTGTCGTGGGCCTTAGAAATCAAGATATAGTATACAATTGACCTCCAAGATAGACTATGTGTAATTACATGTAATGGGGGGCCACTGGGCTTTGATGCTCAAAGATGCTCTACATTCCTTCCTATTACGTGTTGGAGCAATTCTCCGGTTCCCGTCTGGTTTCCATTTTAGCCACACTCGTAATGACTCTGCAGGATCAATAACTAAAGGTTCATTGGCTAAATTGACTGTGTACTTAATGTTTTCGTGAATATTAGGAACAACCCATGGATTTGCAGTACAGCCTGCCTATACAACTACAAAATGGAGCTTGGAAGTATACTGAGTAGCACTGCTGGGCTCTTTTTACCTCAACTCAAACTCTTCTCCACTTCAAATTTGTGGCCTTCACGTGGGTTTCCTCTTAAGTAGGTGACTGAAGGGACTTGATCCGCTGGTTTGAAACAGGCCCCGTTTCATTACCAAGAGGCCGGCCTCTGAATTTGAGATTATAGGTGATTACGCTCAGCCGCCCCCCTTTTGGGTGGGGAAAAACAGATTTAATCCCCCCCTGGTTCTGCATCTGAGGGTACCCAGGGACGGCTGCTTGGTCTGCATCCATCATCACAGGGCCAAAAAAAAGAGACAGAACATACGGAACCAGGAGGAGACCTGGCCGAGGTGGCTCAGAGAACGAGGCCAGTTGGCCGGCGAACAGGTGCTGGGTCTGATCAGGCAGGAGGGAGCTGGCGGCTGGCCGCCACTTGGCCCGAGATCACAGTGGTCAGTGGGGACGTTGCTGGATGTTGCTGAACCAGCTTACAGGTCGAATGCAGGGGGAGATCTCATGTGCCGGGAGCTCGGTGTTGACCTTAGTGGCACTGATAGCACCGCAGCTATCTGTGTGAGTGTGTTCCAGGTCCCCCCTCACACTGGTCCTGACAGCCTGACAGATAGCTCTCGGAGCTGTATGACCGCTGTCCTACTTAGCGAACGTCCATTCATTGCCCACTTGCCTGCCACGGTATAAGAGTCATTCATTGTTAACTCAAAGCTATTTTTGGTCGAAAGCAAACGGCATGCTCTATGATATCATTGACACAGGAATACATACACCTCCAAAATTATTGGCACCCTTAATAAAGATGAGCAAAAAAGACTATGAAATAAATAATACAAACACAATTATATATATACTTTTATACTAATACAATTGCTCAGATTGTTGAGAAAAGTCTACACCTCTATGGATTTCTACACATTTTATTGTGTTACAAAGTGGAATTCAAATGGTTGTAATTGTCATTTCTTGTCAATGATCTACACAAAATACACTGTAATGTTCTAAAATTCTAACATTTTTTAAAGATGAATGAAAAATGAAATACTAATATACCTTGATTAGATCAATACATGTTAGAAACACCTTTGTCAGTGATTACAACTGTGAGTCTTCTTGGGTAAGTCTCATAAGAGCTTTGCACACCTGTATTGTGCAATATTTGCCCATTATTCTTTTCAAAATTCTTCAAGCTCTGTCAAGGTGTTGGGGATCATGGCTCGGCAGCAATTTTCAAGTCTTGCCATAGATTTTCATGCAGATTTAAGTCACAACTGTAACTTGACCACTCAGGAACATTCAGTGTCTTCTTGGTAAGCAACTCTACCAAGTACATTTTAGCCATAAAAAACTGGTTGCTTCTGCCAGGAGACTGACACTGTGCCGTAAATTGATCTTCCAGCAAAACAATAATCCCAAGTACACATCAAAATCTGCAAAGAAATTATCAACTGACCACCAAAGATCTCAGTCTCCAGACTTGAACTCCATTGAAAACCTGTGGTTTTACTTGAGTAGGGAAGTCCATAGGCATAGACTGCATGATATCAAGGATCTGGAAAGATTCTGTATGAAGGAATGGCCTAAGAACCATCCCAATGTGTCCTTCAATCTCATAAAACATTATATGCTAGAAAGTGGAAGGTGCACATAGAAAACAGGGGTGCCAACAATTTTGACACCTATCTTTTTGAGATTTGTTTTTATTACTTGTTAAACAACATATTTTTCTCTGAACAATTGTATAAAATTGTATATATTTTTTGCAGTACAACATAACTCAGTATTTTTAATATTTATTTTATAGTCTTTTTTGCTCATCTTTATCAAGGATTCCAAGAAAAAAAAAGTTGAATTGTCACAAGCTTTAGATAGGTTCAGTGAAATGTGTTGTTTTCCATTGTCAGCCATAGTAGTATGGCGTGCCTTGAGCACATTAGGGTGAGGTGGCTGTATATGAAGAATCACATTACTTTATCTAACTGTTGTTATACTGTAGGTTACAGTGGAGCTGTAGCTAAGGCAGATAAACCAAATAGGAGTTCAGCAACATCATACTGTATAGCCATCTCATTATGAGGTTCAGGATTCGTTTTTTTGTTTTGGAATCTTTTAATCTCACATGTGTTTTTTCAGTAGGAAAAGAGAGCACGGTGGGACTACTGAGTCTCCATTTAAAGTTTGAGATGACAGGCGCTGTATTGATCACCCCGAGAGTTTTGTTCTCATTATACGCTGCCTGTTAGGTCGAGATCATTCTAAACCCCTTCTTCTCTTCAGAATAATTCATTTTCAACGGGCGGTACTGTGCTTTTTCACCAGGCATCTTGTTAGTTGCAGGGTAGAAATAACAAGGGTTTTTCTGATCTCGATCAATCTGGCACTTATTCCTTCCTTTCCTATTTGTGATTTTTACAGAAGTCTGGGGAGACGGACACTAATCATGGAGTCTGTGGATGGGAGATGCTGGTAGAATAAATCATTACTGACTGTGAATGGAGTTGCTGATGGAAACCTGGGGTGTAATCATTAGTCCAAAACCGTTGTAAACAGTTGAGTTTCTATTGGACTAATTCAGATAAGTCCCTCCTCGTTTTGTTCCGTTTGTTTCTGTTTGGTTCCTAGCGAATACACCCCTGCTTTGCCTCTTTATCATGGCAAGTCTTATACCACTACCAAAGTAAACCCAAACATACATGTTGTATTGTAAACTTCTGTTTCTACCACAAAGTCGACATCTCAAATGCTCTGGAACCAATAACTGTGTTCAGTTGGCTGTTTCCAAGGGATGCTTTTTATTGGATGTTTTGAGCAACTATGACTTCTCCCTTGTCACTCACTCACCAGGCGTTATCTAACATGTGATCGCTGTTGTGTCACTACATGTCAATGTCTTCCACAAGCTCTTTCGCTCTTGGGTTGACCTAGCTAGCTGTAAATGTTGATGTTTATTATCAGGGTTATAAATGGTGCAATATAAAACAGTTTGAATGATTTACGGTGGCAGAGTAACAGATGTCAGCGCCGTGTCTACTCCTCCGTCTCCGTCTGTGGTGCTGGAGGAGACGTGTGGTCTCGTACGCTAGGTGTGCTATTCGGTATCACTTCCCAGATAATGAGGGGGAACTTAATGATCCTAGCCGATCTCCTGTGTTTAAGACACCGATTAAACTCAGTTTGTCCTCTCCTAATTGTCTCGTTATTTTCTCGCCAAGGGCGGAGGGAACGATCAAGGGGAAGAAGGTGACTTTATCTTGTCTTTCCCAGTCTCCAAACAACTTAGCATAACTCCCATGCCCCCACACACCACTGCCAGCCTGAAAGTCGGGCAAGTACTCTTACTGCAGGGTCAAATCAAATCAAATCAAAGTTTATTGGTCGCGCACACAGATTTGCAGATGTTATCGCAGGTGCAGCGAAATGCTTGTGTTTCTAGCTCCAGCAGTGAAGTAATACCTAACAATACCAAACAATACACACATACAGTAATACCGATAAATTACGAAATATCAGAACGAGCAATGTTGGAGACCGAAATATGAATATATACATTGAGTGTACAAAAATTAAGAACACCTGATCTTTCCATAGACTGACCAGGTGAATCCAGGTAAAAGCCTTGATCCCTTACTGATGTCATTTGTTAAATCCACTTCAATCAGTGTAAATAAAGGGGAGGAGACAGGTTAAAGAATGATTTTTAAGCCTTGAGACAATTGAGACATGGCTTGTGTATGTGTGCCATTCAGAGGGTGAATGTGCAAGACAAAATATTTAAGTGCCTTTGAATGGGGTATGGTAGAGCTGCCAGGTGCACCGGTTTGAGTCAAGAACTGCAATGCTGCTGGGGTTTTCACACTCAACAGTTTCCTGTGTGTATCAACAACGGTCCACCACCCAAAGGACATCCATATATAGGGAAAGGGGGATACCTAGTCAGTTGTACAACTGAATGCCTTCAAATGAAATGTGTCTTCCGCATTTCACCCAACCCCTCTGAATCAGAGAGGTGCGGGGGGCTGCCTTAAATCGACATCCACGTCTTCGGCGCCCAGGGGAACAGTGGGTTAACTGCCTTGTTCAGGGGCAGAATGACAGATTTTTACCTTGTCCGCTCGGGGATTCGATCCAGCAACCTTTGTCACACCTTTGGTCATTGTCCATTTGGAAGACCCATTTGCGACCATGCTTTAACTTCCTGACTGATGTGTTGAGATGTTGCATCAATATATCCACATAATTTTCCTGCCTCATGATGCCATCTATTTTGTGAAGTGCACCAGTCCCTCCTGCAGCAAAGCACCCCCACAACATGATACTGCCACCCCCGTGCTTCACGGTTGGGATGGTGTTCTTCGGCTTGCAAGCATCCCCCTTTTTCCTCCAAACATAACGATGGTCATTATGGCCAAACAGTTCTATTTTTGTTTCATCAGACCAGAGGACATTTCTCCAAAAAGTACGATCTTTGTCCCCATGTGCAGTTGCAAACTGTAGTCTGGCTTTTTAAAGGCGGTTTTGGAGCTTGCTGAGTGTTCTTTCAGGTTGTCGATATAGGACTCGTTTTAATGTGGATTTAGATACTTTGTACCTGTTTCCACCAGCATCTTCACAAGGGCTTTTGCTGTTTTTCTGGGATTGATTTGCACTTTTCGCACCAAAGTACGTTCATCTCTAGGAGACAGAACACACCTGTTCTATTTATATACTGTCCACACTCCATCCTGAGCGGTATGACGGCTGAGTGGTCCCATGGTGTTTATATTGGCGTACTATTGTTTGTACAGATGAACGTGGTACCTTCAGGCGTTTGTAAATTGCTCCCAAGGATGAACCAGACTTGTGGAGGTCTTGGCTGATTTCCTTTGATTTTCCCATGATGTCAAGCAAAGAGGCACTGGGTTTGAAGGTAGGCCTTGAAATACATCCACAGGTACACCTCAAATTGACTCAAATGATGTCAATTAGCCTATCAGAAGCTTCTAAAGCCATTACATAATTTTCTGGAATTTTCCAAGCTGTTTAAAGGCACAGTCAACTTAGTGTATGTAAACTTCTGACCCACTGGAATTGTGATACAGTGAATTATAAGTTAAATAATCTGTCTGTAAACAATTATTGGAAAAATGACTTGTGTCATGCACAAAGTAGATGTCCTAACCGACTTGCCGAAACTATAGTTTG
The DNA here is from genome assembly GCF_045679555.1 of Salvelinus alpinus. NCBI lineage: Eukaryota > Metazoa > Chordata > Actinopteri > Salmoniformes > Salmonidae > Salvelinus > Salvelinus alpinus. The sequence continues at coordinate 79,192,111 of NC_092089.1, read as the reverse complement.
TTAACAAGAAATTTGTCGAGTGGTTGAAAAACTAGTTTTAATGACTCCACCATAAGTGTATGTAAACTTCCGACTTCAACTGTATATATACGGATGCGTAAAGACAGTGTGGACATTATATAAATAGAACAGGTGTGTACAGTAGTTATATATAATGGTGTGTAAATACAGTGTGGACAGTATATAAATAGAGCAGGTGTATACAGCAGTAGTTATATATAATGGTGTGTAAATACAGTGTGGACAGTATATAAATAGAAGAGGTGTATACAGCAGTAGTTATATATACTGGTGTGTAAAGACAGTATGGACAGTATATAAATAGAGCAGATGTATACAGCAGTAGTTATATATAATGGTGTGTAAATACAGTGTGGACAGTATATAAATAGAAGAGGTGTATACAGCCGTAGTTATATATAATGGTGTGTAAATACAGTGTGGACAGTATATAAATAGAACAGGTGTATACAGCAGTAGTTATATATAATGGTGTGTAAATACAGTGTGGACAGTATATAAATAGAGCAGGTGTATACAGCAGTAGTTATATATAATGGTGTGTAAAGACAGCATGGACAGTATATAAATAGAGCAGGTGTATACAGCAGTAGTTATATATAATGGTGTGTAAAGACAGTATGGACAGTATATAAATAGAACAGGTGTGTTCAGCAGTAGTTATATATATAATGGTGTGTAAAGACAGTATGGACAGTATATAAATAGAAAAGGTGTGTTCAGCAGTAGTTATATATATAATGGTGTGTAAAGACAGTATGGACAGTATATAAATAGAAAAGGTGTGTACGGCAGTAGTTAGTGACTTGGAAAAGTATTCAGACCCCTTGGATTCCCAAAGTGGGAATAAATTGATTTAATTGTCATTTTTGTCAACAATCTACTGAAAAAGTATTTATAATGTGAAAGTGGAAGAAAAATTATATATATTTTTTTAGATAAAAAAGATTGTGCATAAGTATTCAGCTCCCTGAGTCAATACATGTTAGAAACACCTTTGGCAGTAATTACAGCTGTGTCTTCTTGGATAAGTCTCTAAGAGTGTTACATACCTGTATTGTGCTATAGTTGCCTATTATTATGTTTTAAAATTCTTCAAGGTCTGTCAAGATGTTGGGGATCATGTCTAGACAGCGTTTTTCTAGTCTTGCCATAGTATTTCAAGCAGATTTAAGTCACAACTGTAACTTAGCCACTTAGGAACATTCACTCTCTTCTTGGTAAGAAACTCCTGTGTAGATTTGGCTTTGTGTTGTAGGTTATTGTCCTGCTGAAAGGTGAATTCCTCTGCCAGTTTCTGGTGGAAAGCAGACTGAAGCAGTTTTTGCTCTAGGATTTTACACGTGCTTCGCCCTATCCTATTTCTTTTTATCTTGAAAAACTCTCCAGTCTTTGCTGATGTCAAGCGTATCCATACCAGGATGCAGCCACCACCATGCTTGAAAATAAGGAGGCAGTTACTCAGTGATGTGTTGTATTGGATTTGCCCCAAACATAATGCTTTGCCAAAAAGTGTATTCCTGCCATGTTATTTTCAGTATTACTTTAGTGCCTTGTTGCATACAAGATGCATGTTTTGTAATACTTGCATTTTGTATATATGTGTTCTTCTTTTCACTCTATCATTTAGTTCATTATTGTGGAGTCATTACAATGTTGATCCACCCTCAGTTCATTGAACTCTGTAGCTATTTGCTTCATGGTAACATCCCTGAGCAGCTTAGTTCAGAAGGACAACTGTATCTTTGAGGTGTCTGGGTAGTTTAATACATAATCCACAGAATAATTATTAATTTGACCATGCTTAAAGAGATAATCAATGTCTGATGTGTTATTGTTACCCATATACCAAACACTGCCCTTCGTTATGAGGCTCCCTGGTCTTTGTAGTTGAATCTGTGCTTGAAATTCAATACTTGACTGAGGCACCTTACAGACTTTGTATGCATGGGGGACAGAGGAAGGGTTAGTCATTCAAAAATCATGTCAACCCTTATTATTTCACACAGGGTGAGTCCATGTAAATTATTATGTGATTTGTTAAGCCAAATTTTACTCCTGAACTCATTTAGGTTTGCCTAAACAAAGGGGCTGAGTACTTTTACAAACTTTTTATAGACTATATTTTATTTCCGATTAAAAAAAAAAAGAATCTTCTTCCACTTTGACAGTACAAATCATTTTTCAGTAGATTGTTGACAAAAAAAGGACAAATCCATTTTAATCCCACTTTGTAACACAATAAATGTTAAAAAATCCAAGGGGTGTGAATACTTTTTGAAGGTGCAGTATATAGGATAAGCCTTGACGAGAACATAGTATTTACAAATGAAGTGGGTAAAACAGTATGTAAACATTATTAAAGTAACCAGTGTTCAATGACTATGTACATAGGGCAGCAGTATCTAAGGTGCAGGGTAGAGTACCGGGTGTCACAACAAAACATCTCGTTCTGACCAAGTACACTGATGAATGTCATGATTAATTCATTAAGGAGTTAATGCTTTCCAGTGTATCAACAGCTTGTGTTTGAAGTGATAATCTTAACATTGAAGGGAGTCCTTGAAATGTTATATTGATTCAATTGTTTAATGGGAAAGGATCTCTATAATTCAGCGAAGAGGAGTTGCTCAGGCCTCCTGTTAGTTAAACTGTGTCTAATACATCTTTGGGGAAAACGGTGAGAAAAGAAATTTAAAAAAGAATAGTCCCAGGAGCCTGTATCCATTATTTTTCTCTAAACTTTTTTGAGAGCCTGGGCCTGATTGGCAAGTATATATATTCAGGAGATTTGTGAGTGAGTATTCACATGTGCAATGTCAAATGATAAATTGTTGGTTACAGGGTCCGCATTTAAAAAAAGATCATCAAAGTTATTTTATGCTATTTTTTTATTTTTTTTATCAGGGGCGCAACAAGTCCCCCCCACATTCTGAAATTGCAAGTCCCCCCCAGTTTTATCATTGGAATGTGATACAAAATGAGGCAATGTTGTGCTTTAGGACCATGCGGACGCCTCCGTGCGGTTGAGTAGGCTATTTGGAGTGTTTATCTGACCAAAAAAAAAATTATAATAAAAAAGATATATGTCCCCCGACTTGTAAAATCAAAGTTGCGCCCTTTGATAAAAACAAGAGCAAATAACAACATTTTGTCTGTTAGAACCTCATCACTGTTAAATTGTTGGTTATACAGCAACAGTGATCGCTGTTTGCAATTGGTTTAATTACATATTGCAAATCTTTGTGTCCAAAAAACAAACTGTGTTTTACCTCACAACACTGTAGCATTATTGCTTAAGATTAGAGGTATCTTTCTCTTTGAGTTTATTTGCAAAACTTTTACATTTTAGTCATTCTGTAATTACACAATAGCATGTAGTATGTATGTAACAAGTAATTGCCTTGCAGGCTTTCTGGACCATTTACTAAAAGCAGGGTCGTGTTATGATACTTCTCAATGTCTCATTTAACTTCATTATTAGAGAATATGCTCACACTTTCCTGCTAATATTTGCCAGGCTGTAACTGAAGCCTATATCAAATAGGGCTAAGGATTCAATTCAAAACAATGTGACAAAAATGTGTTTTGGTTGAGGCAAATAGAGGCTTGACCTTGACATTTAGGGAGAATAGAGACTTCACCTTGACATGTTGGGTTGACATAGCTCATATAGACAAATATGAGCAATAAATAATCAGCATAACCTAATAAAGAAGCTCAAATAGCTAAAAGACCAATTTTGTGTTTTTGCTGTGGCCAAGGACGCCGTGTTCCAAACCCTGTGACCTGCGATTCAGAAACCTTTGAAAAAACAGCCCAGATGTAATGAAAAGGCACCAACATCCACATGAGTAGTGAAGGTGATTTGCTAGAGAAGGAAGGACATGTTCAATTAATTCTAGAAACATGCTGGAACAATTGAAGCCTGCAAAAAGCAATGACAAACTAATATATTGTTAGTACTTCTCATCATGTCAATTCAATATGTCAGGTCCCCAACAGGGGAACATCAGTTGTGGCAATAAATCCCCCCTGAATCATAAATAAATCCATATTTTATCCTGTGTACTTTACTGAAAACCTCTTAGCAGCTATCATTGCTAAATCACTGGAATTATATTTAGAGTACATTTAGAGTATGGACACTGCAGTTATAGGGCTCCCCACAAATGAGTCATCTAAGATCTTCTATTGGTCCGTGCTCTAGTCTATAAGCCTATTTCAAGCTTATATTAAAAAACCTACTAAATAGGGGCATTTTAAACACACACATATGGCAATAGATGAATAGCATAAATATTCCCATTGGGGTGCCCAATCTAATAACAACATTCCTTTTTTGATCTGTAACGCTGCCCTTTTGACACCCAGCCTACTGATGCATTGATCAAGGACAGCTACATGGTCATACCAGGCATGAAAGGGATGTAATTTAGCAATATGAGCAACAGTGATAGAGATGTGTGGAGATGTAGGTCTCATCCCAAATCGCACCTTATTCCCTACATAGTGCACTACTTTTGGCCAGATCCCTATGGGCCCTGGTCAAAAGTAGTGCAATATACAGTGAATAGGGTGTAATTTGGGACGAGACCTACATCTCTGCTCTGAGAACGTTGACTGCTCTGAGAACATCTCCCCAGTCTGATTGACTGCTCTGAGAACGTCTCCCCAGTCTGAATGACTGCTCTGAGAAAGTCTCCCCCAGTCTGAATGACTGCTCTGAGAAAATCTCCCCCAGTTTGCTGAGATTGAGCTCCCATAAGAACATGCAGTTTGTTTTGGCCGGCTGCAAGCTTGAGCCTTCGAGGCTGTGGACTGGGGCTGATTCAGAGAGAGAGATAAGCTGGGCTCTTTATATCTGGGGCACTTGGTCCCCAGTGACCCGGTCCTCTGCCTTTGGCAAATGCAATTTTTATTCTGACCCGGCCAGTTCAAAACAGCCAGCACTAGCAAAGCCCCCAGTAATGAAGTCGCTCATTTCTAGACTAGAGAGAGTACACAAAGGAAGATGTGTTTGGTATTCATCCGGTCATCTACTCACTGTGTGCATGTCTAACCGCTCATCAGTTGATTCCAATCAGTAGTGCTCCATACTCAGACCGCCCTTAGCAGATTACATCATCGTCACTTGGCAAGGCAACTGGAGAAGGCCTTTAAGATGATTTCAAATGGAAACAATTAAAATTAAGCAGTGAATCATGATGCATGCTTACTGTTGTAATTACGAGAGTTACATGTGATCTAGCATGCCAGCAGATACCCATAGACATCCAGTCATTGCGCTAACGGTAGTTAGCATTGGCTCGCAAAACTACCTCTAACTTCCTTCATACTGGTATCCACAAGTTTATCTGGGGAATTAGATAAAGGGCCTCATTCACAAAATCCAAAAAAATCACTTTAAAGCATTTAAATACCCCAAAATTGTCCCAGGGAAACAGTGCTTCTTTTACCACAGGTATACAAAAATCATTAGTGCATTTGGCCCAATTCGAAACACCCTCTCACTATTTGTTATTGACAATTTCCAACCAATCTCCGAACGACAATAAGTGCACTAGAATTTCCCCACTCAGCAATCAGCCGTTTTGAAGGCATTATGCGCCCACCAGAGTTTTTTTGCATGCCATTAAAGCGTCTATTTTTAGGATGGATGCGTTTTGCAGGGCTAGACATGCCATCGGTACCGCTGCACGTTTCACGCTCTACGTCTGGGTGACTCGAACAGCTGTTTCCCCCAGCCTGGGGAGAGACAGGTCGAGTCAAATGCCTCCTCCTGTCACAGGCTGCTCACCTCCCAAGGCGCCTATTAAAAAACACAATACCAACACATACAAACACACTATATCTCTCTATCTCTTCCCCCGGCGACATGGAGAAGCATGGGCCCTCGTGGTAGCTGGTCGGGTGGTTGATGCCTCCACAGTTGGTGGGATGAGCCAGGGATCATCACTGGGTTTTGGGACCTGCACTGCGTGGCACGTTGGTGGGGTAACACGACTCATTGGAGGCTCCCCAGGGCACTGGAGGAGATATCTCACCTCGGATGTCTCACCTCGGAACAGATGGGAATATGGATTAGTAGGTAGGCTCAGTGGAAGCCAGTTCAAATGCGGTAATGCTGTTGCCCCAACTTTCCTAATGTAACACGCTCACACAAACACAAACACATGCTCACGCATACTCATGCTCACACACACGTCTGTACATCTGGAATTCTGTTCCATCATGTTTTTACTCATGCAATTTGATTTCCGGAGACTCAGAGTGAAGATGTCAACTATTATAGAGGAGCAGCACAACATCACATACCTTCTCATTTCTGACAAGGACCTCAGATATGTGGTCTGAGGTTGTACAATTAGCAACACCGCTAGCTAGTATGGTTACCATAGTGTTGGCTGACAGCAGATTGGAATGGGATTACATTTTTCACATTTAGTCCAGTGTCATGACGTGGCCCTTTCTGGGTCTAGATCGTGGCTTCTCCCTCTCTCACTCTCTCCTACACCCAGGTTCTGTTATCTCAGGTTGTAAATTCCTGGCGGAGACTCTCTTCCCATTTTCATGCCGATGAGAGAGACCACAGAGTGAACAAAGGATTTCACGTGGCCGAACTCCTAAATCCCCAAAATGGGAAAATGAAACTATATGTCCACTTGTGAGAATGTGGGAAGGTCCGTGTACAGTAATCCCTCGTTTATCGCGGGGGTTACGTTCCGAAAATGACCCGCGATAAGTGAAATCCGCGAAATAGAAAACTTCTTTTTTTTTTACAATTAGCAACTATTACATGTATACAAATACAGTGACTCACGTGTAGGCCGTTTCACTGCTCTTCAGACTGGGCCGCTGCATCCTGACTGCGCTCTGCAGTGTTCTCTTCTTCTGAAGCCCGCGGTGCAGGTGTGTTTGTTCGGGAGAAGAGCATAGTGATAGGCAGCTGTTGTCGCTCTTTTTTCTTCTTTGCAAAAAGATCCTTGTACACCGACATGCCACCATCGATTACGTTGGAGAACTGTAATGAACGGCTCATCAAAGGGTCCCATTCCTCAGCTACTCGCTTAAGTTCAGTGGCCATTCGCACCATGGTTGCTAAGCGACCAAGCGTTAGTCCTTCCTTCCTTCCTGGCCAACTTAATGTAAATTTGCCAAGCTGTTTTATGTACGTACACATAACTGCACGAGACGACAAAATGATAGCACAATTCGTAGCATGTTTTGATACAAGAAGCGGGAGTGAGTTTTTAGCGAATCAGAATGCAGAGCACAATGCACCAAAAAAAAATAAAAAATGCATTATGAAAATCCGCGAAATAGCGAATCCGCGATAAGTGAACCGCGAAGTGGCGAGGGATCACTGTACACTTAAGGGACAGTTATGTTGAGTGTTATGTTGAGTGTGTTTCATTTGGTGACCTCACGAAGGACAGGAAACACACATAAACTATATCTCTGAATGTGTACATTTCTCAATTACGGTGTTTGCATCTATTCTTGTATAAAATGAATGAGTAAAGATGAAACTATTTGTGAAATGATGCAATGTGATGTTAATCTTTAATGTGAAAGAATTGTATTCCCTTTAAAGATGAACTAAGTCATTGGCCCACCTCCTTGAGCACAGACATGATCTGGCACCATTGAACCGCTTTTTCTATTGTTACGAATAAAAACCCCTCCTGAGGAAATCCTCTTAAGACCACGCATACCTCGGTGTAAGCTGAGGTGGCACAGGTTTGAGTACCAAGACTAAGCAAACCCACAGCATGAGCTGTGATTGCGTATAGTTATTGAATTCCTAACCATACCACGTGGAGCATTGGCTACATGGCTGGAAATGGTTAAACTCTGAGACTATCGATCCCTACAGAATAAGAGCAAATCTTAGATACTAATTACGAGTCTGCAGCTAGAAATTATGTCAACCTGGGATGCGAAGACCGACAACCGCCGAAACATCTATTCTATGAGAACATTTCTGAATGGTACTCTGAAGTATCCATTCTAACCACGAAAGACTGATCTGCTTCCCTGAGGAGAGAGAGACGCTCGGACGAACTCTCCAACAGACAGACGGACGATTCCAACAGAGATCACGACGACACACTGGGCGTAAATATATATTGATTGCAATTATTCCCAAATTAGTGAGTGTTCATGTGCAAAGGATTAGCATTTCAATGAATATAATTATCAACTGTGTAGTGACTCCTTTTGTCTTTCCCACCCTCTTCAGTCCACACCCACTTCCCTTTGTCCACCAAGCCATCATATCGGCTTAGCCCACTTGGGAACATCCCCTATAATTTCCGTGTAACCATATCTACTGTGTTGTTTGTTTATGCATTTCTGTAATTATTTAGTTAGTTAGTAAATAAATGATTAAGCCAATTGGTGTATAGATGATTTACAGTAAAGGCTGGGTTCGTGCAGATAACCAACAATTCACAACGTTCAGATGAGACTGACGTGAGGTAAAGAATAATTAATGAATAGAAGAATAATTGATCAGATATTAAAATATCTGAAGAGTTATATTCGGAAAATTATAACTTTGTAATCTGAAGATTTTCCGTGGTTCCCCGACTTCCTAGTTAATTAAATTGACATGATTAGTTTAATCATGTAATAATAACTACAGAGAATTGATTTGATAAAATATCAGTATTCACCTTTAATGATGCCAAAGACATGACATAATATGACGCCACGTGCGTGGAATCTAAGATAGAACGAGACTTTGCTGTTGAATTATGTATGTATCAATTGTGCAAACAGAATTGTGCAAACAGACTGTTGTATGTGAATAGAGAAAGATATTGGTTGCGTGTGTGTTTCCATTTGAACACGCTATTTGGAAGCGCCTCCGGTTGTGTGTCGATAGCGCCAGAGCAATGAGTTGTAAATTACAGATTTAGTCCGTTAGGCCAAATGGTACGATTTCTGTCGGTCAATATTAATTTCTAGAGCAAGGGCATAGAGACAGTAAGGTTAGCAATTAGAGGATAGATCTGTTCGGTGACCGAGCCAAAGTTATCTGTCCGCCTACTGCGCTAAGCCAGTGTGGGTAGGCCACAGGTGTATTTGTTTTTATATACCGTGCGCTCCGGTAATGTAATGCTAGCAAATAGTATGGTAGTAGTTTAATCACGTAAATAGTAGTTTAATCACGTAATAATAATTACAGAGAATTGATTTGATAAAATAACAGTCTTCACCTTTAATGATGCCAAAAACACGACACCGGGCACATAAAGAGTGGCTCTATTTTGCCTCAATAGATCCACCTCCAGTCACTGTTCCTGTGTGCTTCAGCCAGTATCTGGACACTGAGAGATGCCTATTTTACTTAAATGCGGTACCCATGGCAACTTTATGTTATAATAATTGAGGTAGAAGGGCATTGTTTGCTGTCAACTACAGTTGGGTACATAGCGTTGAATTGTCCGGGGTGACAACCCGCCAGATGAATGTCACTCTAATTAGCTAGCTGGTCCCTCGCTGTCAGGCGCATATCAACCCCCCTAATGGAGACAGGTCCTGGGGTTAATTTAGCACCCGTGGGTGGGTGGAACACACACACAAACAGACATGGACCTACACACACACACACACATATCCACACACATACATGTCACACTCACCGTCTTTATAATATTATTATATTAATATAATATCTCTCTCTGTTACATATATATATATATATATATACACACACAACAGACAGAACTTCCTGATTCGCTATTAGCCCTTGGCACCGCCAAACGCAAATCACCAGGAGCTTCTTAAGTGTCATTAATAATGTTGTCAATACAACACAATAGAACTAATAAGAACCACAGAAAAGACTGGTGCTACTCTGTCTGTCATCATCCTACCCTGTGCTAAATTACACGTCTCTGAGGAGCGCAGACCGTGTACCAGTGTGTACTATGTCACCTAGGAAACTGGCTTTTATTCATGACTACAGTGTCTTCTTTATTTAAGAGTGGTGAGGGGTATATTCATCAGACTAGGGATAATTAATGTCTACATGATTGAGGGTAGGGAGGAACACACCGGAGAAATGATGCACACCTACAATGCTGTCGGAGCACTCCAGATATGAAGATTAATCCATTCCGGCACACCCGTTACAAATTAAAACAGCCACGCGGCACATCCTTTGTGTCAAATGCTCCTATGAACAAAAGCAGGAGTCATTTTTTACTAGTAATTAGCAGTATTTCACTCTTTCTTTCTCTTCCCTTTTCCCTCTTTCTCCTCTATTTTTCTTCCCTCTTTCTCCTCTCTCTTTCTCTTCAATCTTTCTTTCTCGCTCTCTCTTCCCTCTCTTTCACTTCTCTTTCCACCCCCCTCTCTCGCTCTCGCTCTCTCTCTCTCTCTCTCTCTCTCTCTCTCTCTCTCTCTCTCTCTCTCTCTCTCTCTCTCTCTCTCTCTCTCTCTCTCTCTCTCTCTCTCTCTCCCATGGTGGAGATGGATGAGAGCTTCAGTGTGTCTTGTCTCTGAGCTGTGGCTGCTTTGATTGTAACAGTTGGTGAGGAAGGAAGCTATTTGAAACTGAATCTCTAGAACACTGGCTTTGGGGAGTTAAGGTTAAATGGGATTGCTCTCTTTGAATCATTTTGACGACCCGCTGCAGCTGAGTCTGCAGCTTGCCCCACTCGTTCTAAAGCGTATTACGGGGATCCGAGATTGAAAAGTTCATCACTGGGTTTGTGTCACTGGCGTACCGGACACCCCCGCAGCCCCTGCAAGGCTGGGGGGCCCACGAGCTTTGGGGGCCCATGTGCCTAACATTGGGGCCTATATATTTTTTTTTATTCATAAATTATTTTGACAGTACCCTCCAAAAATGTCCATACGTACCAGGAAGCTAAGAACATTTTAAACTGATTGAAAGTAAGTGGATATTGGTGAACAAACGCCGCGGTCAAGGCTACGCTGCTCCAATACAATGAGTGGAGCTTTCTCAGGTGTTCAAAAGCACATATCAGACCAAGGGCCATGCTTCTTAGGGAGTTCTTTATGAGTTTTAGTTTAGAAAACGATCTCTCCGCAGAAGCGAGTTACAGAGATGGTAAAAACAGCTTGATTGCCATAGCAACATCTGGGAAACTGGGCAGAAGGAGTGATGCTTCAAATACAGCAGTTCTGCAACATCTTTAATTGAGCCTCTCATTCTCCTTAATTGCCGGCCTCAACACGTTACGGAAAGAGATTAACTGTATAGGAAGCTCTGGGTTCAGGTTGTCTGGATACTGGACAGCCAATAAATTGGCAGATGCAAACAGATGATCATCTTTAGTGGACAACAGTTCGTCTCAGCTTGAACAAAAAAAGCGGTTTGGGATTTCGTTCGTACTGGTGAACCGGCGTTTGAGTTGTGTGGTTGCAATATCAACAGACCCTTATATTGGCATGGATCATTTAAATTGTGTGCAGCGCAATGGATATATAATGCACAATGTCTCAGGAAAGACCATCTAGGTTTGCAATACTCAGTATAGAATAGAGTCGAGCACGCTACCTGGACCTACAGGTCGTGGTGAAAAGATTTGCATGCAAAAATGCAAGACAATGCAGACACATACTGTCGCTACTATAGGCCTCTACGAAGAAGAAAAAGAGGGAAAAGCACAGACACAGAGACTTTATTCTAAGAGAAAGAAAGAGAAAAAGAGACAGAGAAAAAGAGAGAGAAGTAGCAAGGAGCTCTTCAAGGGGAATTTCACAGTGGGGGATTCTGGGCTTGTTTTCATCATGTCTGAGGCATATCTAGGACATTGAGATGTGTTTCACACATAATTGCTCTGGAGGAAGGCAGGTCAGGGCTTTGCGCGCTGAATGATAAACCCTATGACGGCTTCCGGTGTATTGATGGGGGCTTCCGGTGTATTGATGGGGGGGGGGGGGCTTGTCTAGAAATACATGTAGGCCTGCTTTGTGGCATTCCGTGAATGAAGGCTGTATGTTATACTGATCGCACTGTATGTTTTTGTGGGTGTATATATGGTTGTCCTGGTTCGATAGAGCCATTGGCCGTCTTTCTGCGTTGTTCCAAATGACAAATTCTTTAGTAAATATACAAGCAGACACATTTTTTTCAGTCTCTGACAGACTACAGCTTGTGTTATCTGGTTCTCTGTGCTCTGGCCCCATCACTTCCCCAAGGCAAGCTTTTTTCAAAGGAGGCGGACACTAACAAACAATCCTTTGGGAAAACTGAAGGAACTGACCAGATGCAATGGCTTCAAGTAATTCCTCTTATCAACACGAATTTGACGTTGAAGCATCTATTAGCTACATGGTGACATTTAACCATACATGTTTAGACCGGGATATAGCAAAGAGGATTCAAAACAAAGAGTTTGATTTAGCTAGAAGCTCAGCTACAGCTAATGCCAGCACCAAGAGGGCAGATGACAAATACGGTGGCTTAGTAAGATATTTTTCTACAAGCCACCTAGCTAGCTAACTTTAGTTTATAAACCCATATTGTATATTGCTGGCTAACAAACTACAATGGTACAGTGGGGGGAAATCAAATAATATTTATGTTTGCTAACTTAGCTAGCTACACTATACATACAAAAGTATGTGGATCTCAACTCCATCGAAACACCTTTGGGATGAATTGAAACGCCGACTGCGAGCCAGGCCTAATCGCCCAACATCAGTGCTCAACCTCACTAATGCTGTTGTGGATGAATGTAAGCAAGTCCCCACAGCAATGTTCCAATATCTAGTGGAAAGCCTTGCCAGAAGAGTGGAGGCTTTTCTAGCAGCAAACGGGGGACCAACTCCATATTAAGGCCCATGAGTTTGGAATGAGATGTTCAACGAGCAGGTGTACACATACTTTTGGTCATGTATGGTGTACTTAACATTGGTCATTTCAATAGTGTCATCTTGCTGTTAGCTAGCTAGCATCACTACATTGGAAGCAAGATTGCTAGCCAGCTGAGACTAGCTGAGAAACAACTAACCAACAATAGACGATGTATACACATTCATCATTACTACCAACACACAGAGTGAGTTAGCTATAATGAGAGTTCTATTTTTAGTAAAGGGATGTTTTCCAGACAAGGGTGGAATAGATGAATACTAAATTGAGATACTCTTTCTTTGGTAACATTAGCTAGCTTATGTTAGCTAACGTCAGTCAAAGATAGAATGAACAAACAAACATGTTAGTTAGCTACCAGTCTAGCAGTGACTACCATGGTATAGGCGTAGTTGGTTGACAGTGTGTAAACCAAAAGATAGCTATATGATTTAACTGATGGCTTTCGGAGTTCAGTACAGGACTGTAACGTTAGCTAGCTAGCTAATTTACCCAGCTAGTCCAGCTAGGCTAGCAAGCTAACTAGCGTTAGGTTACCTCTAATTGAGAATCTTTTACCAAAACATCGCTGGTATCGCATCACTTCTCAACTGTCGTCGAAATGGATTCCCCATCAATTCAGCCTAAAAATCCCACTGATAATCTTTGGTCACCGCATCATTCTTGATAGCCGCAAACCACTGGCAGAATCGGGATAAATCTCTGGTAGGTAGAATGGTGAAAAATAACACATTTTTTAGCTTGTTTGTAATTAGCACAGAACACCACATGACAGAAAGTGAAACACACGTATTCAAAATAATCTAGAGAAGTTCTGAGATTATTGTGTGTTGGTCGTTCTAAGTAATTAAAGCCATTATTCACATTTGTTGGCAAGCCCCCTCTACCTAGAGGGCGGTATCAGGATTCGTTATGAGCAGACCAATACACAGGGCGTCGAAACTTCACGATTCTACCAGTGAAATGAAAATGGGGATAATGGGGATGTTTATGATAAAAACTTAATGTTGTTAAAAACATATACTGATGACTATACGCTCTTGCAGGCCCAGGGTGAAAATCCCTTTCAGGAGGCCAGGAGAGTCTCTCAAACTGAATTGAATGTACCTTGAATATTGCAGCTCATTTGTGTAGGCTATTAGCCAGACGAAACCCGCTGAGCTCAACAATAAATAGTATCTGAATTTCTAATAATTTCTGAATTTCTAAGCCGACTACTTTTTTCGTCATTGTTAAGCTATCTGATTTGTAATTTTTACAAGTTTATGAATAGCAGATGAATAAGGTAGGCTATATACAGCAGCTATAGACTGTAGACTACACTGCATAATGAAACAATCCCGAGTAATCCCGTGTTTTGAGGGGGGATTTACTGTACTATTTGGAATTAATAGACTGATTTTACACAAACAACTTTCTATCCGAGCTGGGAGCGAGCGTGAGGACGACTCATGTCATGCAGGTTCAGGTAGCCTATACAGGACAGTTGTATATTCCAAAAAATCAATTGGTAGCTGATTCGTATGCTGTTGCATCGAACATTTATTTTACATTCTGCAACGTTTGAATTTCCAACTTAATTACTGAACAAGTAATTACATTATTGCCAGCAGTCTAAATAAATGGCAGCATTGCAACACTGCGTATACTGTAGCTTTGTGAAATGTTAGGCTTAACATGAGGAAATTATGACCAAATAGGCTTCTTGTCTTGTTTGACTCCAAACGGAGTGGGAAATGGCTACCCAGACTATTTGCATCCCGCCCCCGCACCCCATTTCCACAGCTACTACTCTACTCTATATCTCTCCAATACCCTACTCAATAAATTGGATAGTCTATCACAGTGCCATCCGTTTTGTCACCAAAGCCCCATATACTACCCACCACTGCGACCTGTATGCTCTCGTTGGCTGGCCCTCGCTTCATACTCGTCGCCAAACCCACTGGCTCCAGGTCATCTACAAGACCCTGCTAGGTAAAGTCCCCCCTTACCTCAGCTCGCTGGTCACCATAGCAGCACCCACCTGTAGCACGTGCTCCAGCAGGTATATCTCTCTGGTCACTCCCTAAACCAATTCTTCCTTTGGCCGCCTCTCCTTCCAGTTCTCTGCTGCCAATGACTGGAATGAACTACAAAAATCTCTGAAACTGGAAACACTTATCTCCCTCACTAGCTTTAAGCACCAGCTGTCAGAGCAGCTCACAGATTACTACACCTGTACATAGCCCATCTATAATTTAGCCCAAACAACTACCTCTCCCCCTACTGTATTTATTTATTTTGCTCCTTTGCACTCCATTATTTCTATCTTTACTTTGCACATTCTTCCACTGCAAATCTACCATTCCAGTGTTTTACTTGCTATATTGTATTTACTTCGCCACCATGGCCTTTTTTTTTGCCTTTACCTCCCTTATCTCACCTCATTTGCTCACATTGTATATACTTGTTTTTTTTCTACTGTATTATTGACTGTATGTTTGTTTTACTCCATGTGTAACTCTGTGTTGTTGTATGTGTCGAACTGCTTTGCTTTATCTTGGCCAGGTCGCAATTGTAAATGAGAACTTGTTCTCAACTTGCCACCTGGTTAAATAAAGGTGAAATAAAAAGAAAAAAAAAAGAAAATGTTGTTATCATCTATGCATAGGTCACTTCAATAACTCTACCTACATGTACATAATACCTCAACTAACCGGTGCCCCCGCACATTGCCTCTGTACCGGTACCCCCCTGTATATAGTCTCGCTATTGTTATTTTACTGCTTCTCTTTAATTACGTGTTACTTTTATTTCTTATTCTCATTTTTTAAAACTGCATTGTTGGTTAGGGGCTCGTAAGTAAGCATTTCACTGTAAGGTCTGTACTTGTTGTATTCGGCGCATGTGACTAATACAATTTTATTTTGATTTGATTTGAAACTATCCCATCTTCAACTCATTTACCTGTCCACAGGAGACTGGAGCTCTATATAGGAAACCATCCCGTCTTCAACTCATTTACCTGTCCACAGGAGACTGGAGCTCTATATTGGAAACCATCCCGTCTTCAACTCATTTACCTGTCCACAGGAGACTGGAGCTCTATATTGGAAACCATCCCATCTTCAACTCATTTACATGTCCACAGGAGACCGGAGCTCTATATAGGAAACCATCCCGTCTTCAACTCATTTACCTGTCCACAGGAGACTGGAGCTCTATATTGGAAACCATCCCATCTTCAACTCATTTACCTGTCCACAGGAGACTGGAGCTCTATATTGGAAACCATCCCGTCTTCAACTCATTTACCTGTCCACAGGAGACTGGAGCTCTATATTGGAAACCATCCCGTCTTCAACTCATTTACCTGTCCACAGGAGACTGGAGCTCTATATTGGAAACCATCCCGTCTTCAACTCATTTACCTGTCCACAGGAGACTGGAGCTCTATATTGGAAACCATCCCGTCTTCAACTCATTTACCTGTCCACAGGAGACTGGAGCTCTATATTGGAAACCATCGAATCTTCAACTCATTTACCTGTCCACAGGAGACAGGAGCTCTATATTGGAAACCATCCCGTCTTCAACTCATTTACCTGTCCACAGGAGACCGGAGCTCTATATAGGAAACCATCCCGTCTTCAACTCATTTACCTGTCCACAGGAGACTGGAGCTCTATATTGGAAACCATCCAGTCTTCAACTAATTTACCTGTCCACAGGAGACTGGAGCTCTATATTGGAAACCATCCCGTCTTCAACTAATTTACCTGTCCACAGGAGACTGGAGCTCTATATTGGAAACCATCCCGTCTTCAACTCATTTACCTGTCCACAGGAGACTGGAGCTCTATATAGGAAACCATCCCGTCTTCAACTAATTTACCTGTCCACAGGAGACTGGAGCTCTATATAGGAAACCATCCCGTCTTCAACTCATTTACCTGTCCACAGGAGACTGGAGCTCTATATAGGAAACCATCCCGTCTTCAACTCATTTACCTGTCCACAGGAGACTGGAGCTCTATATTGGAAACCATCCCGTCTTCAACTCATTTACCTGTCCACAGGAGACTGGAGCTCTATATTGGAAACCATCCCGTCTTCAACTAATTTACCTGTCCACAGGAGACTGGAGCTCTATATTGGAAACCATCCCGTCTTCAACTCATTTACCTGTCCACAGGAGACTGGAGCTCTATATTGGAAACCATCCCGTCTTCAACTCATTTACCTGTCCACAGGAGACCGGAGCTCTATATAGGAAACCATCCCGTCTTCAACTCATTTACCTGTCCACAGGAGACCGGACCTCTATATAGGAAACTATCCCGTCTTCAACTAATTTACCTGTCCACAGGAGACTGGAGCTCTATATTGGAAACCATCCCGTCTTCAACTAATTTACCTGTCCACAGGAGACCGGAGCTCTATATTGGAAACCATCCCGTCTTCAACTAATTTACCTGTCCACAGGAGACCGGAGCTCTATATAGGAAACCGTCCCGTCTTCAACTCATTTGAGCTCTATATAGAGCTTAATTGCATTATAATATTTACCATCCACCGAAGAATTTATACGATTGAAAGCAAGAAGATATTTATTTACCCAATCAAAGGCCTTTTGGAAATCAATAAAACAAACACATATATGTTTCCGTTCTTGTAGTCTGGCTCGAATCACAGAGGATACAGTGGAACTTATTTTCTACAACTCTTATTACAGACCATATACATTACTTAACTTGTTATTTATTTATTGAGGTCTGTTAGGCTTGGATGATACTAATTTAAAAGGTCAACACTTGTACATTGCCTCGTGTAGTACATCACAGAACCGGCCATAACACTGATCAATATTACACTGAACCAAAATATTAACGCAACATACAACAATTTCAAAGATTTTACTGAGTTACAGTTCATATAAGGAAATCAGTCAATTTAAATTAATAAATGGGGCCCTAATGTATGGATTTCACATGACTGGTAGAACAGATATGTATCTGTTGGTCACAGATATCTTTTTTTTTAAAGGTAGGGGCATGGATCAGAAAACCAGTCAGTATCTGGTGTGACCACCATTTGCCTCATGCAGCGCAACACATCTCCTTCGCATGGAGTTCATCAGGCTGTTGATTGTGGTGTGTGGAATGTCCTCTTCAATGGCTGTGCGAAGTAGCTGAATATTGTCGGGAACTGGCTGTACACGTCGATCCAGAGCATCCCAAACATGCTCAATGGTGAGTATGCATGCCATGGAAGAACTGGGGCATTTTCAGGTTCCAAGATGATTGTACATTTCCTTGCGAAATGGTCCGTGCATTATCATGCCGAAACATGAGGTGATGGCGGTGGATGAATGGCATGACAATGGGCCTCAGGATCTCATCATGGTATATCTGTGCATTCAAATTGTCATTGATAAAATTCTATTGTGTTCCTTGTCCATAGCTTTTGCCTGCCCATACCATAACCCCACTGCCACTATGGTGCACTCTGTTCACAACGTTGACATCAGAAAACCGATCACCCACACAACGCCATATACGCTGTTTTGCCCGCCCATACCATAACCCCACCGCCACTATGGTGCACTCTTCACAACGTTGACATCAGAAAATCGATCACCCACACAACGCTACACACGCTGTTTGCCATCTACCGGTACATTTACATTTACATTTAAGTCATTTAGCAGACGTCCTTATCCAGAGCGACTTACAAATTGGTGCATTCACCTTATGATATCCAGTGGAACAACCACTTTACAATAGTGCATCTAACTCTTTTAAGGGGGGGGGGGGGGGGTTAGAAGGATTACTTTATCCTATCCTAGGTATTCCTTAAAGAGGTGGGGTTTCAGGTGTCTCCGGAAGGTGGTGATTGATTCCGCTGACCTGGCGTCGTGGGGGAGTTTGTTCCACCATTGGGGTGCCAGAGCAGCGAACAGTTTTGACTGGGCTGAGCGGGAACTGTACTTCCTCAGAGGTAGGGAGGCGAGCAGGCCAGAGGTGGATGAACGCAGTGCCCTTGTTTGGGTGTAGGGCCTGATCAGAGCCTGAAGGTACGGAGGTGCCGTTCCCCTCACAGCTCCGTAGGCAAGCACCATGGTCTTGTAGCGGATGCGAGCTTCAACTGGAAGCCAGTGGAGAGAGCGGAGGAGCGGGGTGACGTGAGAGAACTTGGGAAGGTTGAACACCAGACGGGCTGCGGCGTTCTGGATGAGTTGTAGGGGTTTAATCACACAGGCAGGGAGCCCAGCCAACAGCGAGTTGCAGTAATCCAGACGGGAGATGACAAGTGCCTGGATTAGGACCTGCGCCGCTTCCTGTGTGAGGCAGGGTCGTACTCTGCGAATGTTGTAGAGCATGAACCTACAGGAACGGGTCACCGCCTTGATGTTGGTTGAGAACGACAGGGTGTTGTCCAGGATCACGCCAAGGTTCTTAGCGCTCTGGGAGGAGGACACAATGGAGTTGTCAACCGTGATGGCAAGATCATGGAACGGGCAGTCCTTCCCCGGGAGGAAGAGCAGCTCCGTCTTGCCGAGGTTCAGCTTGAGGTGGTGATCCGTCATCCACACTGATATGTCTGCCAGACATGCAGAGATGCGATTCGCCACCTGGTTATCAGAAGGGGGAAAGGAGAAGATGAATTGTGTGTCGTCTGCATAGCAATGATAGGAGAGACCATGTGAGGATATGACAGAGCCAAGTGACTTGGTGTATAGCGAGAATAGGAGAGGGCCTAGAACAGAGCCCTGGGGGACACCAGTGGTGAGGGCACGTGGTGCGGAGACAGATTCTCGCCACGCCACCTGGTAGGAGCGACCTGTCAGGTAGGACGCAATCCAAGCGTGGGCCGCGCCGGAGATGCCCAACTCGGAGAGGGTGGAGAGGAGGATCTGATGGTTCACAGTATCAAAGGCAGCCGATAGGTCTAGAAGGATGAGAGCAGAGGAGAGAGAGTTAGCTTTAGCAGTGCGGAGCGCCTCCGTGACACAGAGAAGAGCAGTCTCAGTTGAATGACTAGTCTTGAAACCTGACTGATTTGGATCAAGAAGGTCATTCTGAGAGAGATAGCAGGAGAGCTGGCCAAGGACGGCACGTTCAAGAGTTTTGGAGAGAAAAGAAAGAAGGGATACTGGTCTGTAGTTGTTGACATCAGAGGGATCGAGTGTAGGTTTTTTCAGAAGGGGTGCAACTCTCGCTCTCTTGAAGGCGGAAGGGACGTAGCCAGCGGTCAAGGATGAGTTGATGAGCGAGGTGAGGTAAGGGAGAAGGTCTCCGGAAATGGTCTGGAGAAGAGAGGAGGGGATAGGGTCAAGCGGGCAGGTTGTTGGGCGGCCGGCCGTCACAAGACGCGAGATTTCATCTGGAGAGAGAGGGGAGAAAGAGGTCAAAGCACAGGGTAGGACAGTGTGAGCAGAACCAGCGGTGTCGTTTGACTTAGCAAACGAGGATCGGATGTCGTCGACCTTCTTTTCAAAATGGTTGACGAAGTCATCCGCAGAGAGGGAGGAGGGGGGGGAGGGGGAGGAGGATTCAGGAGGGAGGAGAAGGTGGCAAAGAGCTTCCTAGGGTTAGAGGCAGATGCTTGGAATTTAGAGTGGTAGAAAGTGGCTTTAGCAGCAGAGACAGAAGAGGAGAATGTAGAGAGGAGGGAGTGAAAGGATTTCCGCTCGGCTGCCCGGAGCCCTGTTCTGTGAGCTCGCAATGAGTCGTCGAGCCACGGCGCAGGAGGGGAGGACCGAGCCGGCCTGGAGGATAGGGGACATAGAGAGTCAAAGGATGTAGAAAGGGAGGAGAGGAGGTTGAGGAGGCAGAATCAGGAGATAGGTTGGAGAAGGTTTGAGCAGAGGGAAGAGATGATAGGATGGAAGAGGAGAGAGTAGCGGGGGAGAGAGAGCGAAGGTTGGGACGGCGCGATACCATCCGAGTAGGGGCAGTGTGGGAAGTGTTGGATGAGAGCGAGAGGGAAAAGGATACAAGGTAGTGGTCAGAGACTTGGAGGGGAGTTGCAATGAGATTAGTGGAAGAACAGCATCTAGTAAAGATGAGGTCAAGCGTATTGCCTGCCTTGTGAGTAGGGGGGGAAGGTGAGAGGGTGAGGTCAAAAGAGGAGAGGAGTGGAAAGAAGGAGGCAGAGAGGAATGAGTCAAAGGTAGACGTGGGGAGGTTAAAGTCACCCAGAACTGTGAGAGGTGAGCCATCCTCAGGAAAGGAGCTTATCAAGGCGTCAAGCTCATTGATGAACTCTCCAAGGGAACCTGGGGGGCGATAAATGATAAGGATGTTAAGCTTGAAAGGGCTGGTAACTGTGACAGCATGGAATTCAAAGGAGGCGATAGACAGATGGGTCAGGGGAGAAAGAGAGAATGTCCACTTGGGAGAGATGAGGATCCCAGTGCCACCACCCCGCTGACCAGAAGCTCTCGGGGTGTGCGAGAACACGTGGGCAGACGAGGAGAGAGCAGTAGGAGTAGCAGTGTTATCTGTGTTATCTAACCAACTAAGGATGGTGACCTGTCCAGACGAGATGTTACAACGAACTGAATCGTCAATGGAGGGCTTCCTCTTTATATAGGCTGCTACAGCAAGCAAAACTATTATGAACTCACAAGGAGGCATAACATTACATGTACAATACTGTAATGAAACAGGCAGGGAGCAGGTCTTGAACCCTCGACCTTCTAGCCCGAGGTCCGGGGCGCTATCGACTGTGCCGCAAAAGCATGCTCTGCGGCAGAATCGATTTCCGCGCTTATAAACCCAGGGTCGTTACACTACTCCCTCCTTTCAAAGAGCGCGTCCTCGCGCTAGCTTGCGACTCTACGTCTTACAGGAACGCGCTCACCGGCCAAGCACACGCACTGTCGTGGATGCAAGGTCCGATCACTTCTGACACCAATGTAATGAAACAGCAGGGAGCAGGTCTTGAACCCTCGACCTTCTAGCCCGAGGTCCGGCGCGCGATCGACTGTGCCGCAAAAGCATGCTCGATTTCCACGCTAATAAACCCAGGGTCGTTACAATACTATCAAATTTTGGAAACGTTACATGTATGCCTCCTTGTGGAGGGAAATTAATAGCTTAGATGGTAGCTGTAGATGGGATTCAAATGCATAATGATATTAATACAGTGACTAGACTACCTCTTTTGTATAAATGCATGCCCTTCAGAATCCAAACACAGTACTGCCACGCAGCAAAATGTTGCGAATAATCTTTCAAGTCAGCCTGATAAAATATTGAACAATTTGTGTACAAAGATAGCTTGAAATGTGATATTAGGCCTACTTTTACTGTATGGCAGTACTGTATTGGCTAGTGCTTTCTCCAATATGTTCTTCTATTTTGCATTCAATTGTATGTTGATGCCATTTATCTTTCAATATTTATTTAATATATATATATTTTTTTAAATGTTTGTAAGACTATTCTTTGACACATTTTCTCTTCCTTTGAAATTCTTATAGGACAGAGCATGGACACAATGAAATGTGGATCAAAAAGAAGGTACGGTGTAGGACAGCTGCATTTGAAGTGTACATTTAACCTACACAGCAGTCAATACAAACTGAAATCTATTAGCATTCAAATGTGTGCAAATGATCTTTTCAGCTCTTCTCAGAAATGAATCAAGTCCATGCAATGGATATAGACAAAAAGATAATTCAAGGACTAGCAGAGGTAAAGGACAATACAGAAGAAGTATTTGCTCTTATTCCTTCCCTTTCTCTAATGTATTTTGTAATAAAATTAACAAGTGTAGTAAGATCATTGCTTTACTTTACTAGGACTCGAGACGACAGCAGCAATCCTGCTCTTGCCCTACCTCTTCAATGAGGACCCGAGTGGCCTTTATGTCCGTGACAAGGTATGCCTCTGCACCAATAATCAGTTTTTTCATAAACAGAAGTGTGCATGCTTATATAAAACTACAGCTGAACATTTGTTATGTTCTTTGTTAATTGTATGTGGATTAATATTTTCTTACTTTTATTGACACAAATTTCACCGCTCCCCACTCCTTTACTGCACATCGACGGAAATCCATTTCACCATGAGAGTGAAATCACGCTGGCCTTTGATGGGGAGAACATCCACTCCCTGGAGGACGTCCCCATGGGACTTGTGGCTCTGCTAGTGCTGTATTCTTTATTTTCAGTTAAACTTCCCCAAAATGTCAGAAAAACACTTATGTTCTTATGTTACTGTGTTCTGGGGATAAGAGAAGTTGGGGTGAAGTTTCCAGGGACGGTAATAACAAACTTCTTAACATAACACACACACACGAAAGCTAAAAAATCTGTATTTAGCATCAAGTCTACAATATTGTTAGTTTACCTATGATTCATTTTTAATGTATGTTGTTTTTATTATACATCATTATTTTATAAAAATGTAATGAAAAGCACTATACAGAATAAATGTATTATTTATGATGGTCTGACATGTCTGCAGAAATGTGTCAATTTTGTAATGATTTACCTCTGATTTCAAGAGAGAACCATCTATTTATAATTCAATGAATTAACGCTCGCTTTATTTGCAGGCAGAAACACAACGTTGACGGACGTTCCCCGTGTGTATTCAGCTCTACTGTGCTCTCTCTCTTCCTCCGTCCCTCCCTTCCTCTTTCCTCACCCCCTCTTCCTCCCAGCCCTTAGATAGCTATTTTCTGCCACGGCGAGGTAGCTGTGTGCTACCTGGCAGGGCTAGGCGGTGGAGGTGGTAATGGAAGGCCTGACCGAGCATGTCAGTTCATGCCACCCCAGGGAACGGGCTGGTGGGCCTGTCAGTTCATGCCACCCCAGGGGACGGGCTGGTGGGAAAGTAATGGCCAAGGCTGCCAGATGTAGCCGTCACTTCTAATCAAGTGTGCCTCTGTCACTTTGGCTTTATTGATACCTCCCTATGTGAAGTCCCCATGCGGCCACAACCGGCCCCCAGTCTCCACTGGTTCCCGCCACAATCAGACTAGTTTCTTACCCACAAACAACTCTTGTTTTTCCTGTTGACTTGTCTGTCTTGCCTTTTTAACAACTTCCCATGTGGTGGTAGCAGGGTTGACTACGCCTGGGCTCAGATAATCATACAGTGTTGTGTTTGTATCTGGGTGAGGAAAACATGGGCAGTGGAAAACGAGATGTGACAGGGTCAAGGGTCCCTTCAGAACACCGTAGCCATATGTATATCATCTCTATGTGTGCTCCTTTCTTCCTATAGGTGTCTCTGGAAGCTGTGTGTGTGTGGTGTGTCAAATCAATTGTTATTTGTCACATGCTTGGTAAACAACAGGTGTAGACTAACAGTGAAATGTTTACTTATGGGTCCTTCCCAACAATGCAGAGAGAAAAAAATAATAATAGAAATATAATAACACAAGGAATAAATACCAATGAGTAACGATGACTTGGCTATATACACGGGGTACGAGTCGATGTGCAGGGGTATGAGGTAATTGAGTTAGATATGTACATATAGGTAGTGTTAAAGTGACTAGGCAACATGATAGATAATGAACAGTAGCAGCGTAAGTGATGAGTAAAAAGGGTCAATGCAAAACGTCTGTGTAGCTATTTGGTTAACTACTCAGCTAATAATTTAGCAGTCTTATGGTTTGGTAGTAGGAGCTTTTCAGGGCCCTTTTGGTTCCAGACTTGGTGCATCGGTACCGCTTGCCGTGCTGTAGCAGAGAGGACAGTCTATGACTTGGGTGGTTGGAGTCATTGTGCTAAAGCTAGTTAGCAAGTACTTCTAACCCCTGAGGGGCCCCTGTGTTGAGGGTCAGCGTGGCGGATGTGTAGTTGCCTACCCACACCACCTGGGGGTCGGTCCGTCAGGAAGCCTACGATCTTAGTGAGCTTAGTGATGAGCTTGGAGGGCATTATGGTGTTGAATGCTGAGCTGTAGTCAAGTTATTCTCACGTAGGTGTTCCTTTTGTCCAGGCGGGAAAGGGCAGTGTGGAGTCAAATCAAGTCAAATTGTATTTGTCACATGCGCCGAATACAACCTTACCGTGAAATGCTTACTTACAAGCCCTTAACCAACAGTGCAGTTCAATAAATAAAGTTTAAAAAACATTTACTAAATAAAATAAAGTAAAAATGAAAAGTAACACAGTAGAATTACATAACAATAACGAGGCTATATACAGGGGCCACCGGTACCGAGTAAATGTGCGGTGGTACAGGTTAGTCGAGGTAATTTGTACATGTACTGTAGGTAGGGGTGCAGTGACTGTGCATAGATGATAAACAGCGAGTAGCAGCAGTGTAAAAATAAAGGGAAGGGGGCCATTTGATTAATTGTTCAGCAGTCTTATAGTTTGGGGGTAGAAGCTGTTAAGGAGCCTTTTGGACCTAGACTTGGCACTCCGGTACCGCTTGCCGAGTGGTAGCAGAGAGAACAGTCTATGACTTGGGTGACTGGAGTCTTTGACTATTTTTTGGGCCTTCCTCTGACACCGCCTGGTATATATGTCCTGGATGGCAGGAAGCATGGCCCCAGTGATGTTTTGGGCCATACGCACTACCCTCTGTAGCGCCTTACGGTCAGATGCAGAGCAGTTGCCATACCAGCCGGTAATGCAACCGGTCAGGATGCTCTCGATGGTGCAGCTGTTGAACTTTTTGAGGATCTGGGGACCCATGCCAAATCTATTCAGTCTCCTGAGGGGGGAAAGGTGTCATGCCCTCTTCACGACTGTCTTAGTGTGTGGACCATGATACTTTGTTGGTGATGTGGACACCAAGGAACTTGAAACTCTCGACCCACTCCACTTCAGCCCCGTCGATGTAAATGGGGGCCTGTTCGGCCCTCATTTTCCCGTTGTCCATGATCATCTCCTTTGTCTTGCTAACATTGAGGGAGAAGTTGTTAGCCTGGCACCACACTGACAGGTCGTTGACCACCTTCCTTTAGGCTGTCTCATCGTTGTCGGTGATCAGGCACTGTTGTGTCATCAGCAAACTTAATGATGGTGTTGGAGTCGTGCTTGGCTACGCAGTCGTGGGTGAACAGGGAGTACAGGAGGGGACTGAGCACGCACCCCAGAGGGGAACCGGTGTTGAGGATCAGCGTGGTAGATGTGTTGTTGCCTAACCTTACCACCTGGGGGAGGCCCGTCAGGAACTCCACTATCCAGTGGCAGAGGGAGGTGTTCAGTCCCAGGGTCCTTAGCTTAGTGATGAGCTTTGTGGGCACTATGGTGTTGAATGCTGAGCTTTAGTCAATGAACAGCATTCTCACATAGGTGTTCCTTTTGTCCAGGTGGGAAAGGGCAGTGTGGAGTGAGATAGAGATTGCATCCTCTGTGGATCTGTTGGGGCGGTATGCGAATTGGAGTGTGTCCAGGGTGACTGGGATGATGGTGTTGATGTGAGCCATGACCAGCATTTCAAAAAAACTTAATGGCTACAGACGTGAGTGCTACAGGGCGGTTGTCATTTAGGCAGGTTACCTTGGCGTGTGTGTGTGTGTGTGTGTGTGTGTGTGTGTGTGTGTGTGTGTGTGTGTGTGTGTGTGTGTGTGTGTGTGTGTGTGTGTGTGTGTGTGTGTGTGTGTGTGTGTGTGTGTGTGTGTGTGTGTGTGTGTTTGTGCAAGTCCTGGCAGCATGCAAGTCCTGGCAGCCACATCACCCCTGTCCTCCATGAACTCCACTGGCTCTCTGTCGCCCAACGCATTGATTACAAGATCTTCCTTCTGACCTACAAAGCCCTTCACCACCTTGCCCCCCCCCCCCCCCCCCCTTCCCCCTTTACCTCTCAGACCTTCTTCTACCCCACCAACCCAGTGGGCCACCTTGTCATCCCCAGGTCGTAGATCCAGAGCTTTGGCGACAGGGCCTTCTCCAGGGTTGCTCCTAGGCTCTGGAACTCCCTCCCTTTAGCTATCTTTCAGTCTCTTATAAAGCCCCACCTCTTTGACAAGGCCCACTATTTCCCCTCAAAGGATCTTTCTGCCAGGGGTTACGATAAGATGACTAATTATTTAGCTTTTTCAATGTACTTTCAATGCATTTCTTGCTGTAGCCTTCCTCGTCGCATCACCAGGCTTTCGTTTGTCAAGGGAGAGGTCACTGTTGGAAGGGGAGGGGAGGTTTGAAGACTAATCTGTCCATCTTTCCCATCTCCCAGATCCCTTTGACTAATATGTCCATCACCCTCCATTTCCCCTGACTAATCTGTCCATCACCCCCCAGATCCCCCTGACTAATCTGTTCATCACCCCCCAGATCCCTCTGTCCTGGCACATGGTCTGTTCCTTGTTGTACACCTTCCCTAACAGATGCTCAGAGCAAGAGTGAAGGGAGAGGTGTGAGGCAGTGACTGTGAAATAGAGGACACACAACAGAGCCCCTTGCATTGCAGATGTACTCTACTGTGCTACTGTTGTCAACACAACATTGTGGAACGGTTGATTTTTGGTCAGTGTAAGTATGAGTGGAGGGATTCTAATTACTTAAATCGACTTAAACAATATATAGTGATAAGTAGATTAAATAGAATGCATGAAGAACAATGATGAAACATCTATATTTTATATGCAAATGTTGCACCCTGGTGACAAAAAGGGGTTGTAAAACCAATTGATGGATATGTCACCACTGTCATAACACGGGGCTCTGCCACCGTGAGTTATGGTGATCCTAAGCTCTCTAAGATGAGCAGAGTCATCTCAAGCCGTAGATTTTTAGGACTTAAATCTTTTATCATCATACGTGATTCATAACGCTGAAAAAAAGCTAGTCGTCTATCCTCTATTTCATTCCATTTCACCATCTTTGAAAGGTCTTTAAGGCAGAACTGAAACTGTTCTCATTATTTTCATAGCTTTCATAGCTTCTGTCAACATGTTTAGACGTTGGTAGATTTAGAATCAAATGTCAGGCAGAGGCATTTCCATGCACTATCAGTGTAATACATGTAGACCATGAGGAATATCTAGGGATGGAAGGAAAGGGGGTGGAAAAGAGGAGAGACTTTATCCCCAGGAAGACGGGCCTTGGTTCCCCAAGAACACCATGTCGCCCGAATCCCCCAGAATCCCTTCATGGCAGAACAAAGATGTTTTGACTCGGCGGCTCGTGTAAAGTCTCCGCAAACCGGGTATATATTTTTAAAAAGACGCCAGCTCCACCATCACTTTCTTATCTTCCTTCATTAGAGGGGAAACGGAAACCGACGACCAACGGCTCTATTAAAGAGACGAGCCCCCCTCCAATTATAACTGTCCGATTTGTCACTTTTCAAATGACATACCTATTAGAGGCCAATAAAACCTCTCTGAGCCGAGTGGAGCCAGCCTGCACACATCAAGGCTGCGATTTAGACGAAAGATGAGATGTCAACCAGAGAGAAAGTGGCGAGATTTCTGTCTCTCTATGCTTTTATATATAAGTTCCCATATAGCTCAGTTGGTAGAGCATGGCACTTGCCATGCCAGGGTTGTGGGTTTGATTCCCACGGGGGACCAGTATGAAAATGAATGCACTCACTACTACTAAGTCGCTCTCGTTTGGAATCGACTAAAATGTAAGCCGCCTCGTTTGGAAAGACCTGCTGGTTTTGGCTCCCATCGATGAGCACTGCTGTTATTCCTCCTTGTGAACTTATTCAATAAAACCAAATGCCAAAGCTAGGGTTTTGGAAGAGGATGGAGCAGGCAGCGGCCATCGCATGGTGGCGTTATCTGCTGGGCAGAGGGGTGGTAGGCTGTCCAGGGGTTGAGGCAGCAGCAGTAGCATCCTGCAACACCCTTCTCTCAAGTTTTAAACCAATGATATACGGTACATTAACCCTGTATTACTGATGCTATACACTAATGTTCAAAAGTTTGGGGTCACTTAGAAATGTCCTTGTTTTTGAAAGAAAAGCAATTTTTCTGTCCATTAAAATAACATAAAATTGATCAGAAATACAGTGTAGACATGGTTAATGTTGTAAATTACGATTGTAGCTGGAAACGGCTGATTTATAATGGAATATCTACATAGGCGTACAGAGGCCCATTATCAGCAACCATCACTCCTGTGTTCCAATGGCACGTTGTGTTAGCTAATCCAAGTTTATAATTTTAAAAGACTAATTGATCATTAGAAAACCCTTTTGCAATTATGTTAGCACAGATGAAAACTGTTGTACTGATTAAAGAAGCAATAAAACTGGCCTTCTTTAGACTAGTTGAGTATCTGGAGCATCAGCATTTGTGGATTCGATTACAGGCTCAAAATGGCCAGAAACAAATAACTTTCTTCTGAAACTCGTCAGTCTATTCTTGTTCTGAGAAATGAAGGCTATTTCATGCGAGAAATTGCCAAGAAACTGAAGATCTCATACAACACTGTGTACTACTCCCTTCACAGAACTGCACAAACTGGCGCTAACCAGAATAGAAAGAGGAGTGGGAGGCAAATGTTTTTAGATATTTTAAATGTTTTTAGTTTTTATTTGAGCTCACATAATATAATTTAAAAGTATGCTTAAATGTGTCTGTAATAGATAAATGTGGCAAAAACAAATGTAGACATTAATAAATGCATTTCAATAGATAGGTTAGCTGACAACGTCATGTAAAACGATGTGCACTCTTTAATTGGGCAGAAGTCCATGTGTTGTTGTGACTCTGGATGGCCAGATAGCTAGCAACAATGGCAAGAAGCTGACATGTAGGGAATCATAGGTGGCTCGTTTCAGCTAGTTTTATCTTGCTCTTGATACCATGTCATGTTTTGAGGTGTTTTAACTAACGTTATGCCTATGCTAACATGGCAAAACATTTGCTAGCTAACCAACAACTGTACTGATGTTTTTGAGAGGCAACAAGTGTTCATTGTGCAAATGTATTTATGTTTTCAATAAACATTGGAGATGAAATCTAGTTTGCAAGTGGTCCCTGTCTGTTTTGCCCCATAGTTGCACACGTGTCGGTTATGTTGTTAAACAACCAACCCATCTATAGCTTCCAAAATATTTTGATTAAATGTGGGAGAGTGCCAAGATGGAGGCGCAGTGGCTTCAAAACAGCGTCCCCTGACATCTAGCGTATTTATATATAATTGTTTAAAATCCATGATTCCCTTCCTAATCCAAGAGGTATTATGAGCAGGATGAACCCATCTGGAGCTGTGTGGCTGCTAGTATGTGGTACTCTTGATAAAAGACATCTTGAAATACAAAAAAAAAGAAAATTCTAGTAATGATGACAGATGTGTAATCCTTACTGTTAGTGGATTTACAGTGTTAGACCATGGACTAATACGTAGATGTCTGACAGTTGTACTTACTGAGATGTAATTGCTGTATGCTGGTTCTGTGAAAATGATCTATATATATATACAGTATATTGTTTTTTTGACACATGAGCACAAACACAAGTGCATGCAGACACACAAACACGGTATAGTGTACATGCACACACACACACACACACACACACACACACTGAGTTGGAGTTTGCCAGTGGTGTAATGTACTTAAGTAAAAATACTTTAAAGTACTACTTAAGTAGATTGAGGTATCTGTACTTTACTTTACTATTTATATTCATGACACCTTTTACTTTTACTTCACTACATTCCTAAAGAAAATTATGTACTTTTTACTCCATGCATTTTACCTGACACCCAAAAGTACTTGTTACATTTTGAATGCTTAGAAGGACAGGAAAATGGTCTTATTCCTGCACTTATCAAGAAAACATATGGTCATCCCTTCTGCCTCTGATCTAGCGGACTCACTAAACACAAATGTATCTTTGTAAATGATGTCTGTGTGTTGGAGTGTGCCCCTGGCTATCCATACATTTCTTAAACAAGAACATGGTGCTGCCTGCTTTGCTTAATTGAAGGAATTTGACATGATATATACTGTTACTTTTGATACTTAAGTATATTTGAGAAAATACATTTTCTTTTGATACTTAAGTATATTTACAACCAAATACTTTTAGACTTTTAGTCAAGTAGTATTTTACTGGGTGGCTTTTACTTTTACTTGAGTAACTTTCTATTAAGGTTTCTATACTTTTACTCAAGTATGACAATTTGGTACTTTTTCCATCACTGGAGATTGCGGTTGTCATTGGCCATAGCCACAAAGGCCCCCTGATTAGCATTATGGGTCTAGAAAGTGTTACTAAAACACTAAAAGTGTGGTAAAACATGCAGGCTGCTTTTAATTGGCTCCCCTGCTCTTGCATCCAACAAGAGACTTGTATCATTTTTACAATGTAGCCTACCAAAGGCCACGTCCCAAATTACACCCTATTCCCTACATAATGCCCCATAATGCCATTTGGAACGGAGTCATAGTATTGGAGAATCAACACTGAATTCCCATGCCTGCTCTATAGTGATGTCATGTTCCCTATACTGTATATCGTGACATATTTATCACTGCTATAAAGGCAGGTTAGTCACACGGTACAAATGTCCAATGGCAATTAAAATGTAGTCCCAAACTAAACCAAATAAATCTAAAAAATCTATGTATTGATTGTTAAAGCTGTCCATCCCAAATTAAATTGTCACTTGCGTCACAATTCCAGTGTCGTTTTGGAACAAATTCAACATGTCCAACCATCTTCTATAACCGTAAAAGCCTTGGTTTCATGCATGTTAACATTAGAAGCCTCCTCCCTAAATTAGTTTTATTCACTGCTTTAGCACACTCTGCCAACCCGGATGTCCTAGCCGTGTCTGAATCCTGGTTAAGGAAGGCCACCAAAAATCCAAAATAGTCTAAATCCTGCCTAATGTTCCTAAAACAAGGTTGGGCGATTGTGTACAAGCCTACATCGCCCGATTGCACCCCATAGCGATCCTCGATAGTTATCACTATGGGGGGGTGTATTTCTCAAGGCTACCCATGTATTTCCATTGAAATATAAGGTTTATTTGGAAAGTAATAAATATATAGATATTTTTAAAAGCATTCATGATTTGCGAAAATGTAATATACTAACTATCACTCTTGTTAAAAGGGGGTGACACTCTAGACCCAAACTGTTACAGACCTATATCTATCCTACCCTGCCTTTCTAAGGTCTTCGAAAGCCAAGTTAACAAACAGATCACTGACCATTTCGAATCCCACCGTACCTTCTCCGCTATGCAATCTGGTTTCCGAGCTGGTCATGGGTACACCTCAGCCACACTAACCGCCATCGATAAAAGACAATACTGTGCAGCCGTATTCATCGACCTGGCCAAGGCTTTCGACTCTGTTAATCACAACATTCTTATCGGCAGACTCAACAGCCTTGGTTTCTCAAATGACTGCCTCGCCTGGTTCACCAACAACTCTTTAGACATAGTTCAATGTGTCAAATCGGAGGGCCTGTTGTCCGGACCTCTGGAAGTCTCTATGGGGTGCCACAGGGTTCAATTCTCGGGCTGACTCTTCTCTGTATACATCAATGATGTCGCTCTTGCTGCTGGTGATTCTCTGATCCACCTCAATGCAGACGACACCATTCTGTATACTTCTGGCCCTTCTTTGGACACTGTATTAACTAACCTCCAGACGAGCTCCAATGCCATACAACTCTCCTTCTGTGGCCTCCAACTGCTCTTAAATGCAAATAAAACTAAATGCATGCTCTTCAACCGATCGATGCCCGCACCTAACTGTGTCACACCCACCCGTGAATTGGGGTGGGTATTCTATGTTCTATGTTGTGTATTTCTTTGTGTTTGGCCAGATGTGGTTCTCAATCAGAGGCAGCTGTCTATCGTTGTCTCTGATTGAGAACCATACTTAGGTAGCCCTTTTTTCCACGTGTCTTTGTGGGAATTTGACTTTGTTTAGGGCACTTTGCCTTTGAGCTTCACGGTTTGTTTTTGTAGTGTTTATTGTTTTGTTTGGCGTCATTTCTATTCAATAAAAGAAAATGTATGCTCACCACGCTGCACCTTGGTCCGCTTCTACAGACAGCCGTGACAAACTCCCGTCCAGTATCACTACTCTGGATGGTTCTGACTTAGAATGGACAATTACAGCACTGCATCGCAGTGCTAGCTGCGCCTCTGGGTTCGCGCCCAGGCTCTGTCGCAGCCGGCCGCGACCGCAGCCGGCCGCACAATTGGCCTAGCGTCGTCCGGGTTAGGGAGGGTTTGGCCGGTAGGGATATCCTTGTCTCATCGCGCTCCAGCGACTCCTGTGGCGGGCCGGGCGCAGTGCGCGCTAACCGAGGGGGGCGGGTGCACGGTGTTTCCTCCGACACATTGGTGTGGCTGGCTTCCGGGTTGGAGGCGCGCTGTGTTAAGAAGCAGTGCGGCTTGGTTGGGTTGTGCTTCGGAGGACGCATGGCTTTTGACCTTCGTCTCTCCCGAGCCCGTACGGGAGTTGTAGCGATGAGACAAGATAGTAATTACTAGCGATTGGATACCACGAAAATTGGGGAGAAAAGGGGCAAATAAAAAAAAAATACGATTTTTTTTTTTAAATTAAAAAAAAGAATATGTGGACAATTACAAATACCTAGGTGTCTGGTTAGACTGTAAACTCTCCTTCCAGACTCACATTAAGCATCTCCAATCCAAAACTAAATCTAGAATCGGCTTCTTATTTCGCAACAAAGCATCCTTCACTCATGCTGCCAAACATACCCTCGTAAAACTGACTATCCTACCGATCCTTGACTTCGGCGATGTCATTTATAAAATAGCCTCCAACACTCTACTCAGCAAATTGGTTGTAGTCTATCACAGTGCCATCCGTTTTGTCTCCAAAGCCCCAAATACTACCCACCACCGCAACCTGTATGCTCTCGTTGGCTGGCCCTCGCTTCATATTCGTCACCAAACCCATGGGCTCCAGGTCATCTATAAGTCTTTGCTAGGTAAAGCCCCGCCTTATCTCAGCTCACTGGTCACCATAGCAGCACCCACCCGTAGCACGCGCTCCAGCAGGTATATTTCACTGGTCACCCCCAAAGCCAACTCCTCGTTTGGCCGCCTATCCTTTCAGTTCTCTGCTGCCAATGACTGGAAAGAATTGCAAAAATCACTGAAGCTTGAGACTCATGTCTCCCTCGCTAACTATAAGCATCAGCTGTCAGAGCAGCTCTTTTGCACCCCAGTATCTCTACTTGCACATTCATATTCTGCACATCTATCATTCCTGTGTTTAATTGCTAAATTGTAATTACTTCGCCACTACGGCCTATTTATTGGCTTACCTCCCTAATCTCACCTCATTTGCACACACTATATATAGATTATTTTTCTATTGTGTTATTGACTGTACGTTTGCTTATTCCATGTGTAACTCTGTGTTGTTGTTTGTGTCGCACTGCTTTGTTTTATCTTGGCCAGGTCGCAGTTGTAAATGAGAACTTGTTCTCAACTGGCCTACCTGGTTAAATAACGGTGATATAAAAAAATATATATAAAAATATATTGCTTCCGATCTCCAGTAAGGGTGTGTCTCAATAGCCTAAATTGGCCTTCTCTCTGCAGAATAGGGAAAGTAGACAAAGATAGGAAGCCTCTTAAATTATTGAGACACACCCCAACTCTACAAGGGCACAGGAGAGCCTAACTCCTGTGGGCTTAACATATGGGCCCGTCCTGCAGTGAATGCCTGGATGCCCTAAAATTGTCCAACATCTGCACGCTGTCTTCGCGAACAGAACACCCTGTCCCTTGCCCATCCTGGCCGCCAAACCCCTGAGGCCCCCTGAGACCGCTGCCCACCTGTGTGACACACCCGGTGGCCCCCCCAAGCTCTGAATAATGCATGGGCAGACTGTCGCCACTCTGCACTGAGTTAATGAGTCAATTGCTCAGTGAGTCTAGGGCTGGATCTCCAATGGCACCCTCTTCCCTATGACCTACTTTTGACCAGAGCCCTATAAGCCATAGTCAGAAGTAGTGCACTAAATATGGAATAGGGTACTGTTTGGGATGCAGATTTGAAGTAGATGAGACAGACGATGGTTGACGGTGAAGTCGGAGATGGTGGTGCGCTCCACATTGAAATGTCCTCCCCCCTTGCCTGGGTTTCGCTCCGTGGTGTCTGCACCAGATGTCCAGGATTCGGGGTGATGGATTGTGGGTCCTAAGTCCCCCTTTCCCTCTGCAGCGGCAAAGCAGTGGAGGCAGACAATGTGTCTGGACGAGGGAAGGAGAACCATTTATATGCCCATGCTGCAGGACAGTTGTGTTCGTTTAACACATACGTTCCCCCATGTTCCCTCTTCCTCTCCACTGAATTCCTGGGAGACTTTCTCCCGACTTCCCTTCTCTCAGCCATGTGCGTTAATGTACTGAGAGCTGATGTTCCTGCTCTAGTGGGTCTGTTGGAGGGAATGGAACGACACACTCCATCCGTTACTGGTGGGGATAATAGACACAGGACTGTTTGTAGTAAACATACTGCATGTCTGTAAGGGAGGGGATACATCCATCCAGGAAAGAAGATGGTCAATTATTGCTCACACGTACTGTATGTTTGTGACATGATGCTGGGGGATTGAATATGCAATGCTGTTGCTATGCCCCCAGTGTTTCTGCTGGTCTTCTAGGCATGTGTTATTACTATTCAGCGAACTCTAAATTGGGATTTCTACAATCACTTTACATTTATTTGCATACGTATTTGCATATGGATGCCATTATATCCTCTAAATACACTAATTACTCCATGGCTGTGTTTTTCATGGGAAAGTTTCACTTCCATTTGAATCTGTCAGCAAAATGCAACATCCCTCCTCTCTAATGAAGTATGGAGCCCTCAGGTCACTGCTAACTGCTCTCTCTCTCTCTCTCTCTCTCTCTCTCTCTCTCTCTCTCTCTCTCTCTCTCTCTCTCTCTCTCTCTCTCTCTCTCTCTCTCTCTCTCTCTCTCTCTCTCTCTGTCTCTCTGTCTCTCTGTCTCTCTCTCTCTCTCTCTCTCTCTCTCTCTCTCTTTCTCTCTGTTGCTGTCTCTCAATTCAATTTCAATTCAATATAAGGGGTTTTGTTGTCATGGGAAACATATGTTTACATTGCCAAAGCAAGAGAAATAGATAATTAACAAAAGTTAAATAAACAATAAAACATTAACAGTAAACATTACACTCACAAAAGTTCCAAAAGAATAAAGACATTTCAAATGTCATTATGTCTATATACAGTCGTGGCCAAACGTTTTGAGAATGACACAAATATTAATTTCCACAAACTTTGCTGCTTCAGTGTCTTTAGATATTTGTCAGATGTTACTATGGAATACTGAAGTATAATTACACGCATTTCATAAGTGTCAAAGGCTTTTATTGACAATTACATGAAGTTGATGCAAAGAGTCAATATTTGCAGTGCTGGCCCTTCTTTTTCAAGACCTCTGCAATCCGCCCTGGCATGCTGTCAATTAACTTCTGGGCCACATCCTGACTGATGGCAGCCCATTCTTGCATAATCAATGCTTGGAGTTTGTCAGATTTTGTGGGTTTTTGTTTGTCCACCCGCCTCTTGAGGATTGACCACAAGTTCTCAATGGGATTAAGGTCTGGGGAGTTTCCTGGCCATGGACCCAAAATATCAATGTTTTGTTCCCTGAGCCACTTAGTTATCACTTTTGCCTTATGGCAAGGTGCTCCATCATGCTGGAAAAGGCATTGTTCGTCACCAAACTGTTCCTGGATGGTTGGGAGAAGTTGCTCACGGAGGATGTGTTGGTACCATTCTTTATTCATGGCTGTGTTGTTAGGCAAATTGTGAGTGAGCTCACTCCCTTGGCTGAGAAGCAACCCCACACATGAATGGTCTCAGGATGCTTTACTGTTGGCATGAAACAGGACTGATGGTAGCGCTCACCTGGTCTTCTCCGGACAAGCTTGTTTCTTAGAAACAAAAACAAACTACCAGTACATTTAGCATAAAAATCATATTCAAAGTTTGGTACATGGACACAGCTAAATAAATAAAAAAATTAAGTATAGAAGAGTGACACTTTTAGGTTGCGTCTAAAAAAAAACAAGAAAACTGCCGCTGCAGTTGTCTGCCACATGGACAGTCACAGAGTTTGGCAGCTGGTTTTGAATGTCGTCCCAGTTCAAGCTGGTTGACCGCGTTGCTGGTTGCTGGTTGACCGCGTTATGCAGTTCCTGCTGGGCAAAGGAACCCTGAGTCTGCCTTCCTGAATTGCCGTGCCAACAGCTGCCCTGAGCAACCTGCTGCCCTCAGCTATCAAACTGAAATTAAATAAACATAAATATAGGTTGTATTTACAATGGTTTTTGTTCTTCACTGATTGCCCTTTTCTTGTGATAACAGGTCACATATATTGCATACTGTGGTATTTCACCCAATAAATATCAGAGTTGATCAAAATTGGATTTGTTTTCAAATTCTTTGTGGGTCTGTGTAATCTGAGGGAAATATGTGTCTCTCAGTTTCCACCTCATTTTGTGGCTAGTGCACCTAGCCTGTCTTCTATTGGCAGCCAGGTCTGCCTCCGGCAGCCTTTCTCAATAACAAGGCTATGCTCACTGAGTCCGTACATAGTCAAAGATTTCCTTAAATTTGGGTCAGTCAAAGTGGTCAGGTATTCTGCCACTGTGTACTCTCTGTTTAGGGCCAAATAGCATTCTAGTTTGCTCTGTTTTTTTTGTAAATTCTTGTAAATGTTTTCTCATGATTTGGTTGTGTCTAATTGTGCTCGCTTCCTTTTAGATTGTTGTAGAATTGAACGGCTCTTTTTGGATTTTGATCATTAGCGGGTATCGGCCTAATTCTGCTCTGCATGCTTTATTTGGTGTTGTACACAGAGAAAATTTTAGCAAAATTCTCCATGCAGTCTCAATTTGGTGTTTGTTCCATTTTGTGAATTCTTGGTTGGCGAGCGGACCTCAGATCTCACAACCATCCTTAGCAAGATCCTAATTGGTATGTTGAATTTTATGTTCCTTTTGATGGCATAGAAGGCCCTTCTTGCCTAGTCTCTCAGATCGTTCACAGCTTATTGGAAGTTACCTGTGGCTCTGTTGTTTAGGCCGAGGTATGTATTGTTTTTTTGTGTGCGCTAGAGCAACGGTGTCTAGGTGGAATTTTGTATTTGTTGTCATGGCAACTGGACCCTTTTTGGAACACCATTATTTTTGTCTTACTGAGATTTACTGTCAGGGCCCAGGTCTGACAGAATCTGTGCAGAAGATCTAGGTACTGCTGTAGGCCCTCCTTGGTTGGAGACTGAAGCACCAGATCATCAGCAAACAGTAGATATTTGACTTCGGATTCTAGTAGGGTTAGGCCGGGTGCTGCAGATTATTCTAGTGGCCTCGCCAATTCGTTGATATATATGTTGAAGAGGGTGGGGCTTAAGCTGCATCCCTGTCTCACCCCCTGGCCCTGTGGAAAGAAATGTGTGTTTTTTACCAATTTTAACCACACATTTCTTGTTGGTGTACGTGGATTTTATAATGTCGTATGTTTTTCCCCAACACCACTTTCCATTCATTTGTATAGCAGACCCTCATGCCAAATTGAGTCAAAAGCTTTTTTGAAATCAACAAAGCATGAGAAGACTTTTGGTTTGTTTTGGTTTGTTTGTCAATTAGGGTGTGCAGGGTGAATGTGTGGTCTGTCGTACGGTAATTTGGTAAAAAGCCAATTTGACATTTGCTCAGTACATTGTTTTCACTGAGGAAATGTACGAGTCTGCTGTTAATGATAATGAAGAGGATTTTCCCAAGGTTGCTGTTGACGTATATCCCCCGGTAGTTATTGGGGTCAATTTTTGGGGGTGGGTTCTGGTAATCTTTAACAGTTGATTCTAAGATTTGTATTTGATCATGTATATGCTTTTGCTGTTTGTTCTTTGTTGTAGAGTCAAAAAGATTGGAGAAGTGGTTTATCCATACATCTCTATTTTGGATAGAAAACTATTGGATAGATAACTTGTTTTGTTGTTTGTTTAGAGTTTTCCAATTTTTCCATAAGTGGTTAGATTCTATGGATTCTTCAATTTGATTTCTGACGTGCTGTTCCTTCTTTTTCCGTAGTGTATTTCTGTATTGTTTTAGTGATTCACCATAGTGAAGGCGTAGGCTCAGGTTTTCTGGGTCTCTATGTTTTTGGTTGGATAGGTTTCTCAATTTCTTTCTTAGGTTTTTGCATTCTTCGTCAAACCATTTGTCATTGTTGTTCATTTTCTTAGGTTGTCTGCT
This sequence comes from Salvelinus alpinus, assembly GCF_045679555.1. Lineage (NCBI taxonomy): Eukaryota > Metazoa > Chordata > Actinopteri > Salmoniformes > Salmonidae > Salvelinus > Salvelinus alpinus. The sequence continues at coordinate 79,153,078 of NC_092089.1, read as the reverse complement.
TGAAATGTTTAAATTTGATAGGGAAGCTGAGAGGTCAAATATACTGTTGAGGTGTTCTACTGCGAAGTTTACACCTTCACTATTACAGTGAAACCTTTTGTCCAGGAAATTGTCTAGAAGGGATTGAATTTGTTGTTGCCTAATTGTTTTTTGGTAGATTTCCACACTATTTTCCTTCCATCTATATAATTTTTATTCAGTTCCTTTGGATTTGATGCCTCATGATTGAGCATAGCTCTGTTCAAGTAGAGTGTGATTTTGTTGTGATGTGATAGGTGTGTCAGTGGACTGACTGTGAACGCTCTAAGAGACTGGGTTGAGGTCAGTGATAAAGTAGTTTACAGTACTACGGCCAAGAGAGGAGCTAGACTGTAGGTGTATCTACCATAGGAGTCCCCTCAAAGCCTACCACTGATTATGTACATACCCAGCATCCCACAGAGATGCAGGAGTTGTGACCTGTTTTTGTTGGTTGTGTTGTTGTAGTTGTTTCTAGGGGGTTATATGGAGGAGGGAATGCTGTCACCTCCAGGTAGGTGTTTGTCCCCCTGTGTGCTGAGGGTGTCGGGTTCTTGTCCAGTTCTGGCATCTAGGTCGCCACAGACTAGTACATGTCCCTGAGCCTGTAAATTGTTGATCTCCCCCTCTAGGATGGAGAAGCTGTCATCATTAAAGTATGGGGATTTTATTGGGGAATATAGGTGGCACACATGAGGCCATTTTTCTCTGTTTAGATTATTTCCTTATGAATTTCTATCCAGATGGAAAATGTTTACTAATTTAATAGAGTAGGTTAGGTCTGCTCTATACCAAATTAGCATGACCCCTGAGTCTCTTCCATGTTTCACACCTGGTAGTTTGGTGGATGGGACTACCAGCTCTCTGTAACCTAGAGGGCAACCAGTGGGTCCGTCTCTGTTATACCATGTTTCTTGTAGGATGACAATGTCTGTATTTCTAATTTCTTTGATGAAGTCTGGGTTCCTGCTTTTTAGGCCAAAGGCAGATGACCTCAGACCTTAAATATTCCAGGATGAGATAGTAAAAGCTTTTTGTTCAATAGTGTCTAGTGTTTAGATCCGGACCATCACAGTCGGTGTGAGCAGAGGATGTTGAGCATCTGATACATACCTCTTGGGTCGCAGGATGGGGCTTGGGCAGGTGTAATAGTTTCTCTCTCTCTCTTTCTCTCTATTTTCTCTCTCAGTCACTCTCTATTTCTCTTTCTCTCCCTCTCTCTCCCCCTCCCTCTCTCGCTCTCTCGCTCTCTCAATGGTCATGCCAAATGGCACCCTATGCCCTTTATAGTGTACTACTACTTAGGATGGGCTCTGGTCAACAGTAGGGCATTATTTAGGGAATAGGGTACCATATGGGATGGAAGCTCACTCTTTCAAAATGGAGAGAACATTCTGCAATGTCACAGGGAATACACAGTGTTAAGAGCTATAATTTCAATAATAGCCCTCTCAAAGGGAAAATGTCTTGCTTCGCTTCTTTTTTTTTTGTCACACTGACTGACTGTCTGGGGCTGTGCGGCCAAGTTCTAATTGAGGTGCTGGAACATGTAATGCAGCGCTGTGATCTAGACATCTGAACTGAATGAACAATGGGACTCAGAGGGACATTTTGCAATCAGATCCCTTTATTAACCTACTCTTAAGGGGGTACTTTGTGAATGTGTATTTATTATTAATTATGTCTAGATAGAAATTCTGATGTCACAAAGAAGTAACGTGGGTTGTTCTTGTTATACTACAAATGTGTTCTATGGCTTGATGACAGTGGTCAATTCTTGGCATATCCACCAGGGGGTAAACTTGTGTGGAAACGTTGCTCAGTTACATTAAGAAAGTAGCAGACAAATTCAGTGTTCGCAACCTTGTCTTGAGCCACGTTAAAGAAAGTATGTTGTTTTCAAGGTAGATTCAGCAATGTGACATCATCATACACAGTGTCACACCTCCTACCTTATAGATACAGTATCAACAGCAGGAAGTTTTCCCTCTGTATATAAAAAAATTTAACCTTTATTTAAACTAGGCAAGTCAGTAAATGATGATGTCATATAGCAGAGTCTACCTTTCAGTAAAATATTATGTTGTATCTTATGGCAATATATCACACCCTGGACTGCATTTGCTGATGTTGTCAATGTATTTTTTTCTGTGTGTACTATCCCTTGCATTCATCATAAGCAAAATGTTCCGTCTAGGTTGATTAGCAATGACCATGGAAAGCCGGTAAAACCCTCTCAACATACAGTATGGATAATGACAACAGAACACACACTCTAACATGCAATTACTACGGAGAATCTCCCCTGTAAATACTCAGTGCGCCATGCAGTCTGGCTGATCCTGACAGATTTTTATTAGCTTTAGTTGCCAGGAAGAATGGGCATATTGATTAACCAACAGTCTCTCTCTCTCTCTCTCTCTCTCTCTCTCTCTCTCTCTCTCTCTCTCTCTCTCTCTCTCTCTCTCTCTCTCTCTCTCTCTCTCTCTCTCTCTCTCTCTCTCTCTCTCTCTCTCTCTCTCTCTCTCTCTCTCTCTCTCTCTCTCTCTCTCTCTCTCTCTCTCTCTCTCTCTCTCTCTCTCTCTCTCAAATGGAAAATATTCCACTCATTCAATATAGTGCTTCCAAATTAAGCACACTTTTGCTCTGCCTATCAATAGGTTAAAGGTGAATGCGAGATCTAATGGACAAGATAGCCTACAGGTGTGTTTTTATTTATTATTGTGACTGTCACGCCCTGATCTGTTTCACCTGTCCCTGTGATTGTCTCCACCCCCTCCAGGTGTCACTTATTTTCCCCAGTGTATTTATCTCTGTGTTTCCTGTCTCTCTGTGCCAGTTTGTCTTGTATGTTAAGTCAAGTCAACCAGTGTGTTTTTCCCCTGTCCTCCTTTTCTATTCTCTTTTGATAATGTTCACGGTTTTGACCACTGCCTGACTCTGGACTACTTTCCTGCCTGCCTGATCATCTTGCCTGCCCGGACCTTGAATCTGCCTGCCCTTTGGTTCCTGTTGGACTCTGAACTGGTTTTGACCTTTTGCCTGTACAGATCCATTCTCTTGCCTACTCCTTTTTGGATTAATAAACATTGTAAGACTCCAACCATCTGCCTCCTGTGTCTGCATCTGGGTCTCACCTTGTGCCGTGATAGTTACAATCGCATGATTAGCACTAATTGGCTGACATGGGGCACTTTCCTAACTTCCTTCCTTGTCCTCTCTAACATCCCAATGTGGGATAGAGATTCAGTATTCTTAGACCTAGTGGGAATGCAAGGGTTTGTCAGCATTTTAGGGTGTACTTTAAGCTTGTTCAAATTCTTCAGATGAGAGTACTTTCATTATTTGATAAAAATCCACTGATATTAGTATAATATCATGCCCATGTTCAACTTCCAAAAGGTGTTTTGTTTGCTAATGGTGTTGGTTTTATCAGGGGTGTCATTCACCAATTATTTTAGATGGTGCTCAAAATTTGAGAATTTACCATTTTTTAAAATGTGTATTTTTCTGCATAAGTTATCTAAGCATACCTTTTTACCTGAGGGTGCCATTCTGACTGATAAATCATCTCAATATGCTGCACTAACATGCCTAGGATATCACATCCACATTACAACAGTACATGGGATCATAACACACATCTATACAGGCACATGGCATATTTAATACACAAATAGCATGGTATTATCATAAGGTGACAGATTACATTTAAACCAAGTATTTCTCTGCGTATCTGAGTTTGTGGATACTTTGAGGTGATTCACGAATCCATATTAGAAGCATGCTAACAGGGGTAGAGAAATGAAGACTAAAACCACCTCCGCCATACTGCTTTTAAAAACCAAATCCTAAAATAACAGCTCATTTGGTGCTTGAAGAAAGAAGGGCTCGCCTCTGAACATGCTTTAAGGATTTTGAGTTTTCTTGTTGGTATTATAGCTGTAACTCAACAATGGGATGTGAAAAGATATCAACTACATACTGAAATACAGTATGTTGCAGTTTTTGTCATGATTTTATATCATCACCCCTCCGTTCTGCTAACACCAATTGAGCTGTTCCATTGACTGAGAACACTAGTGATTCCCTGTCCCTCATGATTTCATTAGGTGTTCAACAATCATTCTGAACTCACACAATCACTGCAGCGCCTACTCATCTGTTAGATTTCACTCAATCAGATTCTTGATGCTCCACCGCCATTTACGACCAGTTGAATCAATGCTAGTTATGGTCCTAGTACACTACTGCAGGACTGGATCAAAAGGCTAGCTAATTAGCTGGTCCTTCCCATCAACACTTGAGACAGATGCAACAGGAGAGGGAAGTGGACACACGTGATTGGGATTTATTTTTCTCTCTCTTTTCTCGCAATCTCTATTTCTCTCTTTCTCTTCCTGTCTCCCCCCTCTCCAGTATGGGATAACTGTCCATGAAAATGTCTTATTCTGCTTGCTTGTACTGTTTATATTGATATGGCATAGTCTTTGCGTCATATTGCTCCTATGATGTACTGTACCATGAACAAAAATGTGTGTTTTATATTGATTTGTTGTATTGTTCTTTCTGACTAATAATGCCATTACCGAGCAAAAATAATGAGATTTGCTTGATGCTCTCTGTATGAACTATCCATAGTGCCTTTGTCATATTTTTCCACCTGTGACATGCAATACAATTACTGAGTGATTAGTCTTGTAGACACTGTAATTTATACCATTACCTGGAAAGACAGTGTCTGCATCCCAAATGGAACCCTATTCCCTATATAGTCCATTACTTTTGAGCAGAGCCCTATGGGCCCTGGTCACAAGTAGGGCACTATATTATGCTATTTCTTTTACCTTTATTTAACTAGGCAAGTCAGTTAAGAACAAAGTCTTATTTACAATGACGTCCTAGGAACAGTGGGTAAACTGCCTTTTTCAGGGGCAGAACGGCAGATATGTACCTTTTCAGCTCGGGGATTTGATCTAGCAACCTTTCAGTTACTGGGCCAATGCTCTAACCACTATGCTACCTGCCACCCCTGATGGAATGCAACCAGTCAATCGACTGATTTGAGTGTTTCTCCTTTTTGTCTCTCTGCGCTCCCACTGCAAGGAATAATAGCGGGGCTGATGGTGCATAGTGAATCTGGGCCTTTGAGAAGCTGCCTCTGATATGGAGATGTGGAGAAATTATTTTCATAATCAAGACTGAGCTCCTGTATTTGTCTCCTCAGCCTAGTGTGGAATTTGAAAACAAGAAGCGGTTTTAATCACAGAGAATACATTTGGTACAGCGATAGGGTGGTAGGATGATATTGCAGAGTGCACTCTAAGACAACATTCTCTTAGCTGAGAGCGTACATGATTTCAGTTTCTTTGTTTGTTCAATATTGCGTGTGTGTTTAATTAAGAGGAGGTGGTCTCGATAAACACTATTTTGTTGATCTGACAAGTCAGCCAAAGGGACATTGTGTAAATTAGTGAATTGAGCAAACTTGTTATTTTGGTAAATTGTGCAGTGATATGATGTCAAGATCATTTGAAATATTCTCTGTGATAGTTTGGGGCAAAGTTGCAATTAGGGTTTAATGAGGGAAAGTGTTTGCTTGTTCAGTAATACTTACAGTGTAATGATATTAGCCTCATGGTCATAGGCTCCTGGAGGAGGTTGTCAGTGTTATTAGAGAGCACACACAAACACAGTCGCAGATTGAGGAGCCGTGCAACTGAAAGCCCTGTCACCCATAGTTTAGTCTGCTGCAGGGCTGCTGAAGGGAGACGGACCGGGAGGAGAGAAGGGTGTGAGTGGGGCAGGAGGGTAGAATGAGAGGTGAGACCGGTACTTGGGTCCAGAGTTGTGGATAGCTTGGTAGGTGAGAACCAGGGTTTTGTAGTCGATGCGTGAGGATATGGGTAGCCAGTGATGATTATACAGCTTTGGAGTGATGTGCTCGTGGGGGAGGTGTGGGTGAGGACACATGCAGCACAGTTCTCAACATATTGCAGCCTGTTTAGACACTTGGCAGATGCGTCAACAAGAAGGGTGTAGTCCAGACGGGATGAAATAAAGGCGTAGATGAGTCGCTCAGCTGCAGGTTGTAATAGCACAGATCGTGACCTGGCAATGTTCTGTAGATGGAAAAATTTGACTTTGGTCATACTTTTGAGAGCTGACTGTCAAATATCACGCCCAGGTTGCGAAACTCCCTGGAGGGGAGGACCTTGATGCCATCAATATTGAGGCTGTAGCTGCTGTTGTTGTTAATGATGGTGCCAGAGCCAATCAGGATGAACTCGGTCTTTTGCAGTTTAACTGCTGGAAACTCAACTGCATCCACGCTTTGATGTCCTGCAAGCAGCTGACCAGGAGTGCAGTGGCATTGGCATTGGCAGTGTCAGTGTTTGTGGAGACATACAGCTGAGTGTCATCAGCATAAAAGTGAAAGCCCAGTCCATGTTTCCTCAAGATGTTTCCCAGTGGCAGCATGTAGGAATCCCCGTTGGACCACAACTGTGTCTGACCTACTAGGACCGATTGCTTCAAACTGGTAGCGATCAGAGAGATAGGACCAGAACCCGTCAATGAAACTCTGACAGGCCCAGGATGCTGGCATCCCTAGAGTCAGCATTTATGAGGAAGTCATTGGTGACCCTTACCAGGACAGTCTCGGTGCTGTATCTACCTCTGAAACCCGACTGGAAGGGCTCAAGCAGGTTGTGAGTGGCCAGATGGTTTTGGAGTCAGCTACAAACAGCATGTTCGAGGAGGTTACTTGGGAAGGGCAGGTTGGAAATAGGCATGTTGGTTATGGAGGTTCTCGAATCAAATCAAATCAAATCAAGTTTATTTTATATAGCCCTTCGTACATCAGCTAATATCTCGAAGTGCTGTACAGAAACCCAGCCTAAAACCCCAAACAGCAAGCAATGCAGGTGTAGAAGCACGGTGGCTAGGGAAAACTCCCTAGAAAGGCCAAAACCTAGGAAGAAACCTAGAGAGGAACCAGGCTATGAGGGGTGGCCAGTCCTCTTCTGGCTGTGCCGGGTGGAGATTATAACAGAACATGGCCAAGATGTTCAAAAATGTTCATAAGTGACAAGCATGGTCAAATAATAATCAGGAATAAATGTCAGTTGGCTTTTCATAGCCGATCATTAAGAGTTGAAAACAGCCGGTCTGGGACAGGTAGGGGTTCCATAACCGCAGGCAGAACAGTTGAAACTGGAATAGCAGCAAGGCCAGGTGGACTGGGGACAGCAAGGAGTCATCATGCCCGGTAGTCCTGACGTATGGTCCTAGGGCTCAGGTCCTCCGAGAGAGAGAAAGAAAGAGAGGAGAGAATTAGAGAGAGCCAAGATTTTCAAAATGTTCATAAATGACAAGCATGGTCAAATAATAATCAGGAATAAATGTCAGTTGGCTTTTCATAGCCGATCATTGAGAGTTGAAAGCAGCAGGTCTGGGACAGGTAGGGGTTCCATAACCGCAGGCAGAACAGTTGAAACTGGAATAGCAGCAAGGCCAGGTGGACTGGGGACAGCAAGGAGTCATCATGCCCGGTAGTCCTGACGTATGGTCCTAGGGCTCAGGTTCTCCGAGAGAGAGAAAGAAAGAGAGAAGGAGAGAATTAGAGAAAGCATACTTAAATTCACACAGGACAATGGATAAGACAGGAGAAGTACTCCAGATATAACCAACTGACCCTAGCCCCCCGACACATAAACTACTGCAGCATAAATACTGGAGGCTGAGACAGGAGGGGTCAGGAGACACTGTGGCCCCATCCGATGATACCCCCGGACAGGGCCAAACAGGAAGGATATAACCCCACCCACTTTGCCAAAGCATAGCCCCCGCACCACTAGAGGGATATCTTCAACCACCAACTTACAATCCTGAGACAAGGCCGAGTATAGCCCACAAAGATCTCCACCACAGCACAAACCAAGGGGGGGCGCCAACCCAGACAGGAAGATCACGTCAGTAACTCAACCCACTCAAGTGACGCACCCCTCCTAGGGACGGCATGAAAGAGCACCAGTAAGCCAGTGACTCAGCCCCTGTAATAGGGTTAGAGGCAGAGAATCCCAGTGGAGAGAGGGGAACCGGCCAGGCAGAGACAGCAAGGGCGGTTCGTTGCTCCAGAGCCTTTCCGTTCACCTTCACACTCCTGGGCCAGACTACACTCAATCATATGACCTACTGAAGAGATAAGTCTTCAGTAAAGACTTAAAGGTTGAGACCGAGTCTGCGTCTCTCACATGGGTAGGCAGACCGTTCCATAAAAATGGAGATCTATAGGAGAAAGCCCTGCCTCCAGCTGTTTGCTTAGAAATTCTAGGGACAATTAGGAGGCCTGCGTCTTGTGACCGTAGCGTACGTGTAGGTATGTACGGCAGGACCAACTCGGAAAGATAGGTAAAAGCAAGCCCATGTAACGCTTTATAGGTTAACAGTAAAACCTTGAAATCAGCCCTTGCCTTAACAGGAAGCCAGTGTAGGGAAGCTAGCACTGGAGTAATATGGTCAAATTTCTTGGTTCTAGTCAGGATTCTAGCAGCCGTATTTAGCACTAACTGAAGTTTATTTAGTGCTTTAGTTCTCAGGGTCAGATCCAGGCTTTTGAAGTACTGGTGTGACTGCAAACTGTTTGAGCTGAGGAGGGACACATCCAGTGATGATGGACTTGTTGAAATTTCTGTGAAGAAAGGCTCCAGAACATGTAAGCAGGTCTTGACAAGGGAGGTGGGGATAGGGCAAAGTGAGCAAGTGGTGGCCTCATTGTCCACACCAGCTTGGTTACATCAGCTGCAGTGACTGTGGTGAAAGTGGAGAGCGTGGAACTGGGTAGCTCAACTGCTGGGGCAGGAGAGGACAGGATAGTGTTATTGATGTTTCCAATTTTGCTTTGGAAGAAGCACAGGTATTGATTGCACCCTTCTGGGGAGGCGGAGGTAGCAGAATTGTTCATAGGTTGGAGGAGCCTGCTCACAGTAGAGAACAGCTCCCGGGAGTTACCAGTGCCGTTGCTCATTAGTTGGGAGTAGTAAGATGTCTGAGCTGCATGTAAGGCCTGTTTGTATTCTAGCTGATGCTGCTCATACATCTGTGCATGGACAGTTAGCCCAGTTTTCTTATACTGTTGTTCTAGACGATGGCCAGTTGCTTTGAGAGAGGGTAGCTCTTCAGTGTACGAGGGAGAAGTTTTGGAGAAAGACACCATGAAGGTTTTCAAAGGAGCAATTTCATCCAGTATAGAGGACAAGGCAGTGTTTTATTGAGCCACAGAGTCAGTAACTGGTAGGTAGAATATGGATTCAGTAAGCTGGACAGTGTTCATTGTTTTCAGACTCCTAAACTGAATGGAGCGTTTCTTTTGGCCCGAGTCGGTAGAAGAGCTAGGGTGAAGGTGATGAGTTTATGATCAGACAGCCCTGACACATTTCCTTTCAATTTGGCGAGATGCTACGCCACGCTCACGAACACTAGTTTCTTCTCCACAATGAGTCTGGATCTGAGTACCTTCCCAATGATTTGTGGAATGCAAACACATTCTAACCGTTCTAACCGTTCTGACTGGTCCCAAAAACGGATTGGTTGGACCAGAGCCAGAACACACATGGGTAGAGCAGCATTTTGAAAATGTGTCATTGGCTTTGATACTCTGATTGGTTATAGATAATCCAATCGTTGATGACTTTGTTTTGTACAACACATCCTATTGACAGTCAACACAGCACCCTCTCCAATCTTTCTATCTCCCTTTTCCTTTTTCCCTCCTAAAAATTCAGTTTCATTATTAATAACTTCTCCTGGCATCTAACGGACGAGACAGAGGTGGAAATCGAGTTAGACCGCTCTGTGTGGTCTGGGCCAAGAACAGTGGATCAGCATATCTGACACCCTAATCCAATAGAGCCTACTTTCCCCTGCACTCTCAGACCTTGTCCCTTCACATGAATTTCCCCCCTGCCTCCAATGCTGACAAGTGGACTGTCTACAGGAGTCCCACGGAGGCCCGGTGGTTGGGTTGGAGATTGTTGTCTCCAGTTTGGGTATCTAGAGGCCAATCAGGAGCCATAGGGGGGAATATAAACTTAAAGCTGCAATATGTAACTTTTTGGGCGACCCAACCGAATTCACATAAAAATGTGAGTTATAGATCTGTCATTGTCATTGAAAGCAAGTCCAAGACGCGGTAAGTCTGTTCTATGTGCGCTATTTCTATGATTTTCATGCTTCAGTTTTGTTTTTGCGTCTTATACTTTTGGTTTTGTACACCAGCTTCAAACAGCTGAAAATACAATATTTTTGGTTATTTCACAGCGGTTTAGATGGTACATTGTTTCAATGTTTCTCTACACTATACTTTCTTGTTTTGTCACAAACTGAAATTAGATGAACTATTAGAATTTTAGCAACCAAGAAATGGTGAAGTGATTTCTGGGTAGTGCATCTGAAATGCATTGAATCCAAAATGGTTCACATTTGTAATGGCATGGTATGGTCTATCGGTGTCATTTCAGGGGGATTTATAATAATACAATAATACATTTAATTTACACAGTGCTATTACAGAGGAATCTCAAAGCTACAGTGTACATAGGCAAAGTGAATGTACAATTGAAGTCGGAAGTTTACATACACTTATGTTGGAGTCATTAATACTCGTTTTTCAACCACTCCACAAATTTCTTGTTAACAAACTATAGTTTTGGCAAGTCGGTTAGGACATCTACTTTGTGCATGACACAAGTCATTTTTCCAACAATTGTTTACAGACAGATTATTTCACTTATAATTCACTGTATCACAATTCCAGTGGGTCAGAAGTTTACATACACTAAGTTGACTGTGCCTTTAAACAGCTTGGAAAATTCCAGAAAATGATGTCATGGCTTTAGAAGCTTCTGATAGGCTAATTGACATCATTTGAGTCAATTGGAAGTGTACCTGTGGATGTATTTCAAGGCCTACCTTCAAACGCAGTGCCTCTTTGCTTGACATCATTGAAAAATCAAAAGAAATCAGCCAAGACCTCAGAAAGAAAATTGCATACCTCCACAAGTCTGGTTCATCCTTGGGAGCAATTTCCAAACACCTGAAGGTACCACGTTCATCTGTACAAACAATACTACACAAGTATAAACACCATGGGACCACGCAGTCGTCATACTGCTCAGGGAGGAGACGCGTTCTGTCTCCTAGAGATGAACGTTACATGGATGTGAAAAGTGCAAATCAATCCCAGAACAACAGCATAGAACTTTGTGAAGATGCTGGAGGAAACAGGTACAAATGTATCTATATCCACAGTAAAACGAGTCCTATATCAACATAACCTGAAAGGCCGCTCAGCAAGGAAGAAGCCACTGCTCTAAAACCGCTATAAAAAAAGCCAGACTACGGTTTGCAACTGCACATGGGGACAAAGATCGTACTTTTTTGAGAAATGTCCTCTGGTCTGATGAAACAAAAATAGAACTGTTTGGCCATAATGACCATCGTTATGTTTGGAGGAAAAAGGGGGAGACTTGCAAGCCGAAGAACACCGTCCCAACCGTGAAGCATGGGGGTGGCAGCATCATGTTGTGGGGGTGCTTTGCTGCAGGATGGACTGGTGCACTTCACAAAATAAATGGCATCATGAGGAAGGAAAATTATGTGGATATATTGAAGCAACATCTCAAGACATCAGTCAGGAAGTTAAAGCTTGGTCACAAATGGGTCTTCCAAATGGACAAGGACCCCATGCATACTTCCAAAGTTGTGGCAAAATGGCTTAAGGACAATTAAGTCAAGGTATTGGAGTGGCCATCACAAAGCCCTGACCTCAATCCTATAGAAAATGTGTGGGCAGAACTGAAAAAGCGCGTGCAAGCAAGGAGGCCTACAAACCTGACTCAGTTACACCAGCTCTGTCAGGAGGAATGGACAAAAATTCACCCAACTTATTGTGGGAAGCTTGTGGAAGGCTACCCAAAACGTTTGACCCAAGTTAAACAATTTACAGGCAATGCTACCAAATACTAATTGAGTGTATGTAAACTTCTGACCCACTGGGAATGTGATGAAAGAAATAAAAGCTGAAATAAATAATTCTCTCTACTATTATTGTCACGTTCTGACCATAGTTCTTGTATGTTTTGCTTGTTTTAGTGTTGATCAGGGCGTGAGCTGGGTGGGCATTCTATGTTGTGTGTCTAGTTTGTCTGTTTCTGTGTTCGGCCTAATATGGTTCTCAATCAGAGGCAGCTGTCAATCGTTGTCCCTGATTGGGAATCATATATAGGTGGCTTGTTTTGTGTTGGGGATTTGTGGGTGGTTGTTTCCTGTCTTTGTGTTTTCTATGCACCAGCTAGGACTGTATCGGTTTGCCACATTTATTATTTTGTATTTGTTAAGTGTTCACGTTTATCGTTCGTATTAAACATGTTGAGCACTGGCTACGCTGCGTGTTGGTCTGATCCCTGTTACACCCCCTCTTCTAGTGAAGAGAGGGAAGGCTGCCGTTACAATTATTCTGACATTTCACATTCTTAAAATAATGTGGTGATCCTAACTGACTTAAGACAGGGAATTTTACTAGGATTAAATGTCAGGAATTGTGAAAAACTGAATTTAAATGTACAGTCGTGGCCAAAAGTTTTGAGAATGACATAAATAAAAATTTTCACAAAGTCTGCTGCCTCAGTTTGTATGATGGCAATATGCATATACTCCAGAATGTTATGAAGAGTGATAAGATCAATTGCAATTAATCGCAAAGTCCCTCTTTGCCATGCAAATGAACTGAATCCCCCAAAAAACATTTCCACTGCATTTCAGCCCCGCCACAAATGTACCAGCTGACATCATGTCAGTGATTCTCTCGTTAACACAGGTGTGAGTGTTGACGAGGACAAGGCTGGAGATCACTCTGTCATGCTGATTGAGTTTGAATAACAGACTGGAAGCTTCAAAAGGAGGGTGGTGCTTGGAATCATGGTTCTTCCTCTGTCAAACATGGTTACCTGCAAGGAAACACGTGCCATCATCATTGCTTTGCACAGAAAGGGCTTCACAGGCAAGGATATTGCTGCCAGTAAGATTGCACCTAAATCAACCTTTTATCGGATCATCAAGAACTTCAAGGAGAGCGGTTCAATTGTTGTGAAGATTGCTTCAGGACGCCCAAGAAAGTCCAGCAAGCGCCAGGACCGTCTCTTAAGTTGATTCAGCTGCGGGATTGGGGCACCACCAGTACAGAGCTTGCTCAGGAATGGCAGCAGGCAGGTGTGAGTGCATCTGCACGCACAGTGAGGCGAAGACTTTTGGAAGATGGTCTGGTGTCAAGAAGGGCAGCAAAGAAGCCACTTCTCTCCAGGAAAAACATCAGGGACAAACTGATATTCTGCAAAAGGTACAGGGATTGGACTGCTGAGGACTGTGGTAAAGTCATTTTCTCTGATGAATCCCCTTTCCGATTGTTTGGGGCATTCGGAAAAAAGCTTGTCCGGAGAAGACAAGGTGAGCGCTACCATCAGTCCTGTGTCATGCCAACAGTAAAGCATCCTGAGACCATTCATGTGTGGGGTTGCTTCTCAGCCAAGGGAGTGGGCTCACTTACAATTTTACCTAAGAACACAGCCATGAATAAAGAATGGTACCAACACATCCTCCGAGGAACAATGCCTTTTCCAGCATGATGGAGCACCTTGCCAAAAGGCAAAAGTGATAACTAAGTGGCTCGGGGAACAAAACATCGATATTATGGGTCCATGGCCAGGAAACTCCCCAGACCTTAATCCCAATAAGAACTTGTGGTCAATCCTCAAGAGGCGAGTGGACAAACAAAAACCCACAAATGATGACAAACTCCAAGCATTGATTATGCAAGAATGGGCTGCCATCAGTCAGGATGTGGCCCAGAAGTTAATTGACAGCATGCCAGGACAGATTGCAGAGGTCTTGAAAAAGAAGGGTCAACACTGCAAATATTGACTCTTTGCATCAACTTCATGTAATTGTCAATAAAAGCCTTTGACACTTATGAAATGCTTGTAATTGTACTTCAGTATTCCATAGTAATATCTGAGAAAAATATCTAAAGACACTGAAGCAGCAGACTTTGTGGAAATTAATATTTTTGTCATTCTCAAAACATTTGGCCACGACTGTATTTGGCTAAGGTGTATGTAGTCTTCCGACTTCAGCTGTATGTGTTTTATTATTATGGAGTTGTAATGTCATGTATTCTACCAAAACAATCAGACATATTTCTTAAATGTTGAATTTATTAGAACCAAACAACCTCAAAATGCATCTCACGTACAATGAATTCTAATCTGAGTGTCTTTTTATCCGTCAACCTTTTACCAAGGCGTTAGTTTATTAGTGCTGAAACATGGCAGTGCTGTAATGGCTGCTGTAATCAATGCAGAGTTTAGCCCAGGGGTGTCAAACTCATTTCGCATCGTGGGCCACATACGGCCTAGGGAGATGTCAAGTGGGCCGGACCATTAAAATTATACCATACTCTGCTATAAATAACCAAAATATCATGTCTTTCCTTTGTTTTGGTGTAAAGAAGCACAAGAACATTAGGAAAATATTGAAATTTAATGAACTATCCTTTTACAAAACATTTCATGAAACACCTCATATTTCCTTAGACAAATGTGCAATTTACTTTTATCATTCACAAATATGCATTGCAACTGATCCCACTGATTGTACAAAGGCACAAAACTTTAATTGGTACTGAAAAATATAGTAATGCACTTTAAGATTAAATGAGACTTTTAAAGAAAGGAATTTTTAAACCACTTACACATACGCATATAAAATCTAAATGTAATCCCTGCGTACACCTTACAAACTAAGGAGAGTGATTTTAAATGTGTAATGAAGAAAGTGTTCGCCTGTCCTGTAAATCTGTAAACTTCATACATGAAACATACATACACATACAATACATACTGAAAATGTATGGAGTTGTATGAACAGTAGAATTCCATCACACAACTTTTGTTTTGAAGCTGCTGACTAACATTAAAGTGCACATTTTTTAAATCACCACAGTAAGGATTCATCTTCACAGAGCTGTATTCTTTCAATGCAAACAGTATCTAAGGCAGCATTTTAAAGGTGTTAGTCTAGTCTGGACTTGTATTTTTCTTTGAAAATTCTACACTCCTTATCTACTTTTCTCCGTTTGGATAACGACATTTTGGCTAATGAGGGTGTAGCGGAGAGGTAGAGACCAAGGTATTAACAACGTCGTAACAAGCAGCAGATGGCGCATTGATACCGTCTGCTGTTTTCAGTCTGTCTCAGTGATGCGGCTTGTCTTCTACTCTGATGGAAAGAGTGCGCCCCTTAGCGGATAATCCATGAATTGCAGCGAATTAAAAATATTAATTCCATGTCTTTTATGCATTTTTTCCACTTTCAAATTATCCTGCGGGCCTGATCGAACCTCCTTGGGGGCCGGTTCCGGCCCGCGGGCCGTATGTTTGACACCCCTGGTTTAGCCTTTTGATGTCTGTGTTTGTTCTAACAAGCACACATTTTCCCCATGTACTTGTTGGACTCTAGTGGCAACCATTTGTTCTCTCCGTGTATCTCTCTGAGTTTGTCTCCGTGTATCTCTCGGAGTCTGTCTCTGTGTATCTCTTGGAGTTTTGCATTATTACTTAAACAAGCAGTGTTGGATTTTGAATCCTTTTATTGATAAAATACGCCACACACTGGATAATACACACCACACACTGGATAATACACCCCACACACTGGATAATACACCCCACACACTGGATAATACACCCCACACACTGGATAATACACACCACACACTGGATAATACACATCACAATCTGGATAATACATACCACAAACTGGATAATACACACCACACACTGGATAATACACACCACACACTGGATAATACACACCACACACTGGATAATACACATCACAATCTGGATAATACATACCACAAACTGGATAATACACACCACACACTGGATAATACACATCACAATCTGGATAATACACAGCACAAACTGGATAATATCAAATCAAATCAAATGTTATTTGTCACATACACATGGTTAGCAGATGTTAATGCGAGTGTAGCGAAATGCTTGTGCTTCTAGTTCCAACAATGCAGTAATAGCCAACAAGTAATCTAACCTAACAATTCCACAACTACTACCTTATACACACAAGTGTAAAGGGATAAAGAATATGTACATAAAGATATATGAATGAGTGATGGTACAGAACGGCATAGGCAAGATGCAGTAGATGGTATAGAGTACAGTATATACATATGAGATGAGTAATGTAGGGTATGTAAACATAAAGTGGCATAGTTTAAAGTGGCTAGTGATACATGTATTACATAAAGATGGCAAGATGCAGTAGATGATATAGAGTACAGTATATACATATACATATGAGATGAGTAATGTAGGGTATGTAAACATTATATTAAGTGGCATTGTTTAAAGTGGTTAGTGATACATTTTTACATAATTTCCATCAATTCCCATTATTAAAGTGGCTGGAGTTGAGTCAGTATGTTGGCAGCGGCCACTAAATGTTAGTGGTGGCTATTTAACAGTCTGATGGCCTTGAGATAGAAGCTGTTTTTCAGTCTCTCGGTCCCTGCTTTGATGCACCTGTACTGACCTCGCCTTCTGGATGATAGCGGGGTGAACAGGCAGTGGCTCGGGTGGTTGTTGTCCTTGATGATCTTTTTGGCCTTCCTGTGACATCGGGTGGTGTAGGTGTCCTGGAGGGCAGGTAGTTTGCCCCCGCTGATGCGTTGTGCAGACCTCACTACCCTCTGGAGAGCCTTACGGTTGTGGGCGGCGCAGTTGCCGTACCAGGCGGTGATACAGCCCGACAGGATGCTCTCGATTGTGCATCTGTAGAAGTTTGTGAGTGCTTTTGGTGACAAGCCGAATTTCTTCAGCCTCCTGAGGTTGAAGAGGCGCTGCTGCGCCTTCTTCACAACGCTGTCTGTGTGGGTGGACCAATTCAGTTTGTCCGTGATGTGTACACCGAGGAACTTAAAACTTTCCACCTTCTCCACTACTGTCCCGTCGATGTGGATAGGGGGGTGCTCCCTCTGCTGTTTCCTGAAGTCCACAATCATCTCCTTTGTTTTGTTGACGTTGAGTGTGAGGTTATTTTCCTGACACCACACTCCGAGGGCCCTCACCTCCTCCCTGTAGGCCGTCTCGTCGTTGTTGGTAATCAAGCCTACCACTGTAGTGTCGTCCGCAAACTTGATGATTGAGTTGGAGGCGTGCATGGCCACGCAGTCGTGGGTGAACAGGGAGTACAGGAGAGGGCTCAGAACACACCCTTGTGGGGCCCCAGTGTTGAGGATTAGCGGGGTGGAGATGTTGTTACCTACCCTCACCACCTGGGGGCGGCCCGTCAGGAAGTCCAGGACCCAGTTGCACAGGGCGGGGTCGAGACCCAGGGTCTCGAGCTTGATGACGAGTTTGGAGGGTACTATGGTGTTAAATGCTGAGCTGTAGTCGATGAACAGCATTCTCACATAGGTATTCCTCTTGTCCAGATGGGTTAGAGCAGTGTGCAGTGTGGTTGCGATTGCGTCGTCTGTGGACCTATTGGGTCGGTAAGCAAATTGGAGTGGGTCTAGGGTGTCAGGTAGGGTGGAGGTGATATGGTCCTTGACTAGTCTCTCAAAGCACTTCATGATGACGGAAGTGAGTGCTACGGGGCGGTAGTCGTTTAGCTCAATTACCTTAGCTTTCTTGGGAACAGGAACAATGGTGGCCCTCTTGAAGCATGTGGGAACAGCAGACTGGGGTAAGAATTGATTGAATATGTCCTTAAACACACCAGCCAGCTGGTCTGCGCATGTTCTGAGGATGCGGCTGGGAATGCCGTCTGGGCCTGCAGCCTTGCGAGGGTTAACACGTTTAAATGTTTTACTCACCTCGGCTGCAGTGAAGGAGAGCCCGCAGGTTTTGGTAGCGGGCCGTGTCAGTGGCACTGTATTGTCCTCAAAGCGAGCAAAAAAGTTATTTAGTCTGTCTGGGAGCAATAATATACACCAAACACTGGATAATACACACCACACACTGGATAATACACAGCACACACTGGATAATACATACCACACACTGGATATTACACAACACACACTGGATAATCAAATCAAATCAAATCAAATCAAATCAAATCAAATTTTATTAGTCACATACACATGGTTAGCAGATGTTAATGCGAGTGTAGCGAAATGCTTGTGCTTCTAGTTCCGACAATGCAGTAATAACCAACAAGTAATCTAACCTAACAATTCCACAACTACTACCTTACACACACACACAAGTGTAAAGGGATAAAGAATATGTACATAAAGATATATGAATGAGTGGTGGTACAGAACGGCATGGCAGATGCAGTAGATGGTATAGAGTACGGTATATACATATGAGATGAGTACTGTAGGGTATGTAAACATAAAGTGGCATAGTTTAAAGTGGCTAGTGGTACATGTATTACATAAAGATGGCAAGATGCAGTAGATGATATAGAGTACAGTATATACATATGAGATGGGTAATGTAGGGTATGTAAACATTATATTAAGTGGCATTGTTTAAAGTGGCTAGTGGTACATTTTTACATAATTTCCATCAATTCCCATTTTTAAAGTGGCTGGAGTTGAGTCAGTATGTTGGCAGCGGCCGCTAAATGTTAGTGGTGGCTGTTTAACAGTCTGATGGCCTTGAGATAGAAGCTGTTTTTCAGTCTCTCGGTCCCTGCTTTGATGCACCTGTACTGACCTCGCCTTCTGGATGATAGCGGGGTGAACAGGCAGTGGCTTGGGTGGTTGTTGTCCTTGATGATCTTTATGGCCTTCCTGTGACATCGGGTGGTGTAGGTGTCCTGGAGGGCAGGTAGTTTGCCCCTGGTGATGCGTTCTGCAGACCTCACTACCCTCTGGAGAGCCTTACGGTTGTGGGCGGAGCAGTTGCCGTACCAGGCGGTGATACAGCCCGACAGGATGCTCTCGATTGTGCATCTGTAGAAGTTTGTGAGTGCTTTATGTGACAAGCCGAATTTCTTCAGCCTCCTGAGGTTGAAGAGGCGCTGCTGCGCCTTCTTCACAACGCTGTCTGTGTGGGTGGACCAATTCAGTTTGTCCGTGATGTGTACACCGAGGAACTTAAAACTTTCCACCTTCTCCACTACTGACCCGTCGATGTGGATAGGGGGGTGCTCCCTCTGCTGTTTCCTGAAGTCCACAATCATCTCCTTTGTTTTGTTGACGTTGAGTGTGAGGTTATTTTCCTGACACCACACTCCGAGGGCCCTCACCTCCTCCCTGTAGGCCGTCTCGTCGTTGTTGGTAATCAAGCCTACCACTGTAGTGTCATCCGCAAACTTGATGATTGAGTTGGAGGCGTGCATGGCCACGCAGTCGTGGGTGAACAGGGAGTACAGGAGAGGGCTCAGAACGCACCCTTGTGGGGCCCCAGTGTTGAGGATCAGCGGGGTGGAGATGTTGTTACCTACCCTCACCACCTGGGGGCGGCCCGTCAGGAAGTCCAGGACCCAGTTGCACAGGGCGGGGTCGAGACCCAGGGTCTCGAGCTTGATGACGAGTTTGGAGGGTACTATGGTGTTAAATGCTGAGCTGTAATCGATGAACAGCATTCTCACATGGGTATTCCTCTTGTCCAGATGGGTTAGGGCAGTGTGCAGTGTGGTTGCGATTGCGTCGTCTGTGGACCTATTGGGTCGGTAAGGTGATATGGTCCTTGACTAGTCTCTCAAAGCACTTCATGATGACGGAAGTGAGTGCTACGGGGCGGTAGTCGTTTAGCTCAGTTACCTTAGCTTTCTTGGGAACAGGAACAATGGTGGCCCTCTTGAAGCATGTGGGAACAGCAGACTGGGATAAGGATTGATTGAATATGTCCGTAAACACACCAGCCAGCTGGTCTGCGCATGCTCTGAGGACGCGGCTGGGAATGCCGTCTGGGCCTGCAGCCTTGCGAGGGTTAACACGTTTAAATGTTTTACTCACCTCGGCTGCAGTGAAGGAGAGCCCGCAGGTTTTGGTAGGGGGCCGTGACAGTGGCACTGTATTGTCCTCAAAGCGGGCAAAAAAGTTGTTTAGCCTGTCTAATACACCCCACACACTGGATAATACACATCACAATCTGGATAATACACACCACAAACTGGATAATACACACCACACACTGGATAATACACACCACAATCTGGATAATACACAACACACACTGGATAATACACCCCACACACTGGATAATACACATCACAATCTGGATAATACACACCACAAACTGGATAATACACAACACACACTGGATAATACACCCCACACACTGGACAATACACATCACAATCTGGATAATACACACCACACACTGGATAATACACACCACACACTGGATAATACACAACACACACTGGATAATACACACCACACACTGGATATTACACAACACACACTGGATAATACACCCCACACACTGGATAATACACATCACAATCTGGATAATACACACCACACACTGGATAATACATACCCCATACTGGATATTACACAACACACACTGGATAATACACCCCACACACTGGATAATACACATCACAATCTGGATAATACACACCACAAACTGGATAATACAAACCACACACCACACACTGGATAATACACAGCACACACTGGATAATACACAGCACACACTGGATAATACATACCACACACTGGATATTACACAACACACACTTGACAATACACCCCACACCCTGGATAATACACACACACACTGTATCGGTTGAGAACAAACAACATATGTTGTTGTTTTTTACAGCACGGCATCAGAACACAGATACTGAAGTTAGATGACATTATATACAATATGTCTGAAGAACATTGTGTTATTAAAGTGTGAGATGAGTCAATGTTGATATAAATATGTTCTCAGCAGTGTTAGGAATGTACTGTACATAGTCCCTTGTGTGTAGGCTGTCTGGGACAACAACATGTGCGCTTGCTCTTACTTACATGTTAAATGCACAAATTTCTATCAGGATACGGACCAGTTACTGTAAGCAGGCCTAGGACCCCAAAAGATAGCAAGAGTAGGTTTGTCAGTATGCTATCTAACAGGTTTCACAACAGCAGTGAGAGTAGCCGACTGTACATGTATATTTGTTACAGCAATGATTTAGTTCATGGTCATACATTAAGGCAATTTCTACAGTGAGCCTGTACAAAAACATTTGTGACTATCCCTCTTTTTTTATAGTTGGATGATAGTCTTTCTTGTAGTATTTCTAACATTTCTTGAAAGTGACACACCTGTAAAAAAAAAAAAAAACAGTTTAAAAAAAAGATGGCCTATCACAAGATTAAACATAATGTCGACCTAGTCTTTGGGCATGGTTTTATCAAGTTAGCTCTCAATGAGTGTTGTACAACAATGAAACTTTTAATTGAGAATATTTGAAATGGCATTGACAGTTTACAAAGCATTCCACATTTCACAGCTACCTAAAATGTATCGGCAATATTCACAAATCCGAAGCAGACTATTCAATGTGAGTTCACCGGACCAAGGATATGTGGACCACATGATGTCAGCTTGGCTCAAAGTTTTTCCTTCCATTTGAGGGTCAAGGTGAGCTCTTTTAAAGGTAGCGTATTTGTATTGCACATTTCTCGGATGTGCCTCAGGGCTGTACTCAAGGGTCCATGTAAAACAGTGTTATCCATTTAATTTAGTTTCTCTGCCAGTTTAGATTCTTCTGCAAAACATATATTTTATCCAACATTGTCTCTCCTAAGGATAGGTTTTTAAAAGGTTTTCTGAAAGAACATATAAAATATGTTCATAGAAATTAAGGTATGATAATATGGATTGTCATGTTCAGCCATGATACTATCTGTCACGCCCTGGCCATAGAGAGGCTTTTATTCTCTATTTTGGTTAGGCCAGGGTGTGACTAGGGTGGGCATTCTAGTTTCTTTATTTCTATGTTTTCTGTTTCTATGTTTTGGCCGGGTATGGTTCTCCATCAGGGACAGCTGTCTATCGTTGTCTCTGATTGGAAATCATACTTAGGCAGCCTGTTTTTCCACCTTAGTTGTGGGTAGTTGTCTGTGTTAGTGGCCTGTATAGCCCTAGTCAGCTTCACAGTCGTTTCTGTTGTTTCTTGTTTTGTTGGCGACATTCAAAATAAATTTCCACCCTGACGACGTTCGTGACACTATCACTTAGCATGTCCCAGATGTCATCCTCTGAATATTCTATGCATTCATTGCGTGGGCTTATGCCATGTAAATCCATTAACAGTAGGTTTAGTGTTTCCTCTGGTGATGCCAATTGGTATATTCATAGCACATTTCTCAGGCAATTAAATTCATACTGCTTCCTTCCCTTCCTGTTTAGAAACATCTCTCTCTTCCCTCTTACCCACTCCTTCTCTCTCTCCTGTCTTTCTCTCCTTCTCCTTCACCCTCTCTCTCCCCCCATTCCTCTTCTTCGTGCTTAAAACGTGGATATACACGTTGAAGACTCTCTATTTCCCTCCACACTGCCTCCTGCAATGGAACCATCTCACCGTTTTTACTTCTTACGCTGACTCTGTGTGCCAAGCCTTCATCTTCCAGGATAAACGTGTGGGGATGCATTAAAACCTCTTTGTTGAGTAGGAAGAATAATGTGACACATGACACATAATGATACCTTTCCCACAATCATTTGTATTCATTAAAGGACGAGCACTGTGAACCATCTCTCCCTTCTGAAGTGCATGCTAACCAGTCTGTACTTTGCCTTATTGAAACCCACTCCTGGAATGTTCCCGTTATTTAGAGTTCTCTTCTCATTTAGCGGGAAAAAGTAAAGCAATTTAGTAGTAATATAAGAAATGAATATCAAGCTCCAGCCAATTCATCAGGGGGGGGGGGGGGCAGGGTGTTATGGAGATATATCGACTGAGTGACAAATCAAAAGGGGCATGTTACAAGATAAGTATCTCTAAGCAATTTAATTCCAGTGTTGGTGAAGCTACTCTGAAAAGATAGTTTACCAAGCTACCAATTGCTTCACACTGAAATAAGTTAAGCTACACTAAAGCTACCCCTACAAAAAATGTAGTTCACTACATTAAACTACTTTGTGAAAAATTATCATATGTAAATCTGAAATGTCATAGACTAAAAACAGATCACTTTGAGGTCATATGTTAACAGAATATGTAATTTAGTCTATTAAACACAAAACTTATGTTTGAAGTGAGAATTAGGCAGGTCTGATGCTAAAATAGAAAGGCATCGCTTGACTACTTCACCCATATTTTTGCTTATTTTTGCTAAAAGACTAGTGTCTAGTTCCAGTAGTTTAGCTACATGGCAAAACAAAGTTATTAACTGCTGAAAACACTACCTAGATTTGAATTTAGTTCAACTACCCCTAAGATACTGGAAAAGGTACTTAAGTTACGAGTTGAACTACATGTAGTTCACTACTCCCCATCGCTGGTTAATTCTGGTCAATTTCCAAACTCTGTGAGATTGGGAAGGCCGGTAGCCTAGTGGTTAGAGCATTGGACTAGTAACCAGAAGATTCCAACATCGAATCCCCGAGCTGACAAGGTAAAAATGTGTTGTTCTGCCCCTTAACAAGGCAATTAACCCACTATTCCTAGGCTGTCATTGAAAATAAGAATTTGTTCTTAACTGACTTGCCTAGTTAAATAAAGGTTAAAATAAATAGATTGGTGTATGATATGTATACATTTCAACTGTTCCAGTGACAGAACTATTCCAGTACCTTATTCCTCTGCCATTACTAAACTTCTATGTAACAGCAATATTGTTATTGTAGTAATTACAGAGTTACTACACAGGTATAAGAGTAACTAAATGTAAATTGTTACCAGGTCCATAGACTTTAATCTGAAACATCATGTTGTCCAGGCTTCTCAGAGCCACGGCTCTGTCTTCATGGTAAAATTTCTGTGTGTAGGTTTTAGTTTTTCTCAAGCATGGACCATAGCACAGTTTGTGTCGGTAGACTTTAATCTAAAAGACCACACTGTCAGGCTTTTCAGAGGCACTCCTAAAGTTGTAAGTACAAAAACACTGTAACTATGTCCTCTATGGGCAGAACAGTTTTCACAGGATCCTACACTAGCTCCCTGTCTGACTCCTCCACTCCTCTTAACATTTCTTTCTGAGGACTAAATCCCTTTGCCTTTGCCTGATTTATCACGGCCTTAATTCTGTCCCAATATGTCACCGACCGGAGAGTTTTACATTTTTAACTCTGGCGTTTCTGAAAATGGCTGTCATGTGGCTGAGCCCTTTATGAAGCAAAGCGAGGTGACATGTTCTTCCTGGAACCGAAAAAGAGAGGTAGGAGAGAGAGAACTAGCTCCCCCAGCCTGGCTGCGAGCGTTCCATTTCCTTCACCAAATCATAACTGGGTAATGTATGCTAAGCTGCGTCCTTATGAAGGGGGAATTAATGGGTGGGGTTGGTGTAACTGCCTTAAACAAGGGATTACCCTGTCGCTGATGAGGTTGGGCTCAGTGATGGGATTATTTACACTGCTCCAGTGGCAGGGGCCAGGTGTCATTAGGAACACAAATCCCCTAATACATTTTCTGAAGTGGGGGGAGGGGAATATAGCAATCGCACAGGGGGACTGCCAGGAACAATGTTCGTGTCATCTACGGACGCTCTGGATTTGTAACGTTAATCTGGGCGTATTAGCGAATTTGTAGGGGGGGAAAGTTTTGCTCCTTCGCTTTTTCGCTAAAGTGTCTTTTGATCGCCAGTGCTGGAAGTGGAGACAAGCAGGCAGCAATGGCTTAATCAAAGGAAAGATTGGCCTAGGCTTCAGAGGCTGTTGAGAGGCTGAGGCACCTGGGTTACAGGACCTTTGACTAAATACAGTACAGTAATCCTCTCAAAGGACCTTGCACATCTTTTCCTGTTCCCATAATTCCCCGCTCTTAGCCAGGCCTCGGCATCAACACTTTAAAGCATATATTAGCATTCCTTTAATCCCTAACAAGAGAATGATAACACGGACACTTCACAGAAAAGTCGACTCTGTCCACGATTAAGTGCTGTCTTGCTTATCAATTGTTTCAATTGTTTCCTGTCCATCAGCCCTTTTTAAAAACATTTTATTTAAATGATCATTTTATAACAACTTAATCCATCTCTTCTCCTAATCCCTGACGGCCCAGTAGCCCTTTCATATATGAAGTCACATTAGAGGTGGCACGTTGAACACCACATTATCGTTACATTACACATTCCCAAGGATGACTGTATGACTATATGTACCCGCACTTTTACATCAGGTCTTCATCATATATGTCATAATGACATAGCCATATAGGCTTTATAGAGCTGTTCTGCTGCCCCACAACCGTCCATATGGGAGTAAACGAAGCATTTTCACTGGGGATATTTAACTCTAGATAGGCTACGTGAAATCCCTGGAGAAATGCTCTGGTAATTCTGCTCGGAGTGTTCTTCTTCATTGGTCATTTACAGTACTTACATGTGACAAATTAATTCAGTGAAAATGAACTGGTAAAGCAATTATAATGATGTGTGAGCATGTATGGAAGAAGTCTGTAAAGAAACCATTATAAAACATACTAGCACATTTAGTGTTTTTCTACTGGCTTTTCTGTGGGTACATTGAGAAGGAATGTTTGAGAGGAAAGATAATTTGGTGTCTTTAAAATGTTATGAACCAGTAGATAGGAGTCTTGCTGCATGGTGTACATGGTCGGAACTATTTCTAGCTGTATTTTGCCTTCACTCCCTCTCTAAGTCAAACCCTAAGGGGCATCAAAGGGCTTGCAGAAAGTAAGTAAGAGAAGTCCCTGGGACTTTGGTCTCGCAGACGGCAGCTTTAAAAACTAACAGATAGGTTTTATGTTGACACTAAGTGCTCTTAGTTTGCTCAGAGGGAAATTATGGCTTATTAGGCTGTGGAGTAGAATGAATGGCTGTGGAGTTGCTTGGAGGGGGTTATCTACAGGAGATAGACTGTACTGTGAGGAGGGAGGATTCACCGAGGCACAATCCTGCTACTTCATTATTCGCTGCAGTGAAGCGGGGCAACAGGTGAACAGACTTCTCCCTTTCTCCCGCTCTACTCCAGGTCACAGTGCATTCTCACCACTGTTTTCCACCGACAATGGCTCATAACTCAGCAAGACACCCAAGGAAAATCACACTTTAGAGAGGCCCAGTGAGTACAGGCTGGCAGACCATTTAGTGGTTTTCATACACATTTCAGAGGAAGGGGATGATAGCTTGGGGACTTATTTAACAAACTGTCATACATGTAGCAGCGTGGATTTCATGGTCGCAGGGCTTTTGGATGTTCTCCTGTCATTCGTGTGTGAGATTTGAGCAGTGATTTTTGTTAACAGAACCAACCTGTTTTTGTTCCTACTGAGAGTTTCCTCTGATGTGGCCAGATGACTAGACCATCTTAAAAACCTCATAAACTTTGACACACGCCCCAGTGGCATTTTCTAAACGACGCATAATATTGTATACCACCCTCATAAAGTACATTTCGGGTTTCAAAACTAGTCCTACAAACACACAATAGTACTGTTGGAAAGTTAGGGCGGCGCACAATTTGCCCAGCATCACCTGGGGATAGGGTTTGGCCGGGGTAGGCCGTTATTGTAAATAATAATTTATTCTTAACTGACTTACCTATTAAAATAAAGGTAAAATAAAATAAAAAATAAATAAAAAGATAAGAAATGTGGGATTCAGAAACAATGTGACTATAACAGAGCCCAAGATACCAAAGATGTTTGTTTGTTTTTTCAAATTAACCAATCAGAGTTGAACAGGTTAACCTTCCCGGGTGTTCTCCTGATGTATAACGCAAGAGTCACAATCTATTTTGATTTGCCTTTCGAGTCGCCCGGGTGATTTCTCTTTGTGCTAGCACACATTCAATACAGTAGTCTCAAATTACCGACTAAGGACTGTATCAATCAAAGGACCACTGTGCATAAATACAAATGAGTCGTTTCATTAAGGCCCACAGTGTAAAGAGAGACAGCTTGTTAATTAATTAATAAAAGATGACAGAGGACCCAAATGCGGCCCATAGAAATATGGCGTGGCAGATGTGGACATGTATGGCTGAGTTCTCAATAAGCGTGTTATACTTTCGTGTTAGTTCTGATTAGATTTACCATGGGGAAAGATTCTGAGTTAGAGGTGCAGGTAAACAGTTGAGATTATATTAAATTGCCTAAAATCCTTAATTTGATCAAACCTGCAAAGTGCTTGTTAGTGGGCTGTCTAATGGCCTTGATAATTATACAATTATATATTTCATATCACTCTTTTACTTTCAAGAGGTAATTATAAGTACAATTTGCCAGCCATTAGCATAATTCACTTGCTTTAAATGTTATTTCCTTGAATATCACCCTGGGCGTGAATGCTGTATTTATAATGACATCTTACACAATGCAATACCACATGTGCTTATTACAAAAGAAGTTTAAATGACGTCCTTTACTTATTTGGTCCTCTAAGGAATAGGAACATGGCTCATAGAGACCAGCTATGATGTGAAATCAGTATGATACACCAAAAAGATTGTACAATCCCATACCACATGTGTTTATTACCTTTATTAAATGAATCTAAAAGGACATGTTTACTTCTTTGTGTAACGGAATTCCTCCTCCTCTTCATACGAAGAGGAGGAGCAAGGATTAAACCAAGGTGCAGCGCGTTGAAATGACATACTGAAGTTTATTTCAACAAGAACAAAACAAACTATACTTGAAATGATACAAAATAACAAAACGAAAGTAGACAGACTTAGAACGACGAACTTACATGAAACACGAAGAACGAACGAGTACTTACTACAAAACAAACAAACGAACGAAACAGTCCCGTATGGTGCAAACATATACACAGACACAGGAGACAACCACCCACAAACAAACAGTGTGAACAGCCAACCTATATATGGTTCTCAATCAGAGGAAAACGTAAAACACCTGTCTCTGATTGAGAACCATATAAGGCTGATTACCAGACCTAAACATAGAAACACAAAACATAGAAATGCCCACCCACACTCACGCCCTGACCGACTAACACATACAAAACAACAGAAAATAGGTCAGGAACGTGACATAACCCCCCCCTCAAGGTGCGAACTCCGGGCGCACCAGCACAAAGTCTAGGGGAGGGTCTGGGTGGGCATCTGACCACGGTGGTGGCTCAGGCTCTGGACGAGGTCCCCACCCCACCATAGTCAATCCCAGCTTCCTTAACCTCCTCAAAATGACCACCCTCTTATTTCCCCCACCTAATTTAAGGGGAAACACCAAGATAAAGGACAGCTCCGGGACAAGGTAGCTCAGGACAGAGGGATAGCTCAGGACAGAGAGGTAGCTCAGGATAGAGAGGTAGCTCAGGATAGAGAGGTAGCTCAGGATAGAGGGGCAACTCCGGACTGAAGGGCAGCTCCGGACAGAGAGACAGCTCTGGACTGAGAGGCAGTTCTGGATAAATAGCCGCTTCGGGCTGAGGGGCAGCTCATGGCTGACTGACGGCTCTGGACGCTCATGGCAGGCTGACGGCTCTGGACGCTCATGGCAGGCTGACGGCTCTGGACGCTCATGGCAGGCTGACGGCTCTGGACGCTCATGGCAGGCTGACGGCTCTGGACGCTCATGGCTCACTGGCGGCTCTGGCAGATCCTGTCTGGCTGGCGGCTCTGGCAGATCCTGTCTGGTTGGCGGCTCTGGCAGATCCTGTCTGGTTGGCGGCTCTGGCAGATCCTGTCTGGTTGGCGGCTCTGGCAGATCCTGTCTGGTTGGCGGCTCTGGCAGATCCTGTCTGGTTGGCGGCTCTGGCAGATCCTGTCTGACGAATGGCTCTAGCGGCTCCTGACTGACTATCGGCTCTGACGGCTCGGGACAGACGGGCGGCTCTAATGGCTCGGGACAGACGGATGGCGCTGGGGAGACTGATGGCTCAGATGGCGCTGGGGAGACGGATGGCTCAGATGGCGCTGGGGAGACGGATGGCTCAGATGGCGCTGGGGAGACGGATGGCTCAGATGGCGCTGGGGAGACGGATGGCTCAGATGGCGCTGGGGAGACGGATGGCTCAGACGGCGCTGGGGAGACGGATGGCTCAGATGGCGCTGCGGAGACGGATGGCTCAGATGGCGCTGCGGAGACGGATGGCTCAGATGGCGCTGCGGAGACGGATGGCTCAGATGGCGCTGCGGAGACGGATGGCTCTGGCTGATCCTGTCTGGCGGAAGGCTTTGGCTGCTCCTGTCTGGCGGAAGGCTCTAGCGGCTCCTGTCTGGCGGAAGGCTCTAGCGGCTCCTGTCTGGCGGAAGGCTCTGTAGGCTCATGGCAGACGGGCGGCTTTGCAGGCTCATGGCAGACGGGCGGCTCTGAAGGCTCAATACAGACGGGCAGTTCATGCGGCGCTTGGCAGACGGACAGTTCAGGCGCCGTTGGGCAGACGGCAGACTCTGGCCGGCTGAGACGCACTGTAGGCCTGGTACGTGGTGCCGGAACTGGAGGCACCGGACTGGAGACACGCACTTCAAGCCTAGTGCGGGGAGCAGGGACAGGGCACACTGACCTCTCGAAGCGCACTATAGGCCTAGTGCGTGGTACCGGCACTGGTGGTACCGGGCTAAGGGCACGCACCTCAGGGCGAGTGCGGGGAGAAGGAACAGTGTGTACAGGACTCTGGAGACGCACAGGTGGCTTAGTGCGTGGTGCCGGAACTGGAGGCACCGGGCTAAGGACACGCACCTTCATGCTAGAGCGGGAAGCAGGGACAGGGCACACTGGACTCTCAAAGCGTACTCTGTGCCTGGTGCGTGGTACCGGCACTGGTGGCACCGGGCTGAGTGCACGCACATCAGGACTAGTACGGGGAGAAGTAACAGTGTGTACAGGACTCAGGAGACGCACAGGTGGCTTAGTGCGTAGTGCCGGAACTGGAGGCACCGAACTGGATACACGCACTACCGGGAGAGTGCGTGGAGGAGGAACAGGGCTCTGGAAACGCACTGGAAGCCTGGTGCGTGGTGTAGGCACTGTTGGTACTGGACTGGGGCGGGGAGGTGGCGCCGGAAACACCGGACCGTGCAGGCGTACTGGCTCTCTTGAGCATTGAGCCTGCCCAACCTTACCTGGTTGAATGCTCCCGGTCGCCCGACCAGTGCGGGGAGGTGGAATAACCCGCACCGGGCTATGTAGGCGAACCGGGGAAACCATGCGTAAGGCAGGTGCCATGTATGCCGGCCCGAGGAGACGCACTGGAGACCAGACGCGTTGAGCCGGCCTCATGACACCTGGCTCAATGCCCAATCTAGCCCTACCAGTGCGAGGAGGTGGAATAACCCGCACCGGGCTATGCACACGTACAGGAGACACCGTGCGCTCTACTGCGTAACACGGTGTCTGCCCGTACTCCCGCTCTCCACGGTTAGCCTGGGAAGTGGGCGCAGGTCTCCTACCTGCCCTTGGCCCACTACCTCTTAGCCCCCCCCCAATACATTTTTGGGTAGTACTCACGGGCTTTTCGGGCTTCCGTGCTAGACGCGTCCCCTCATAACGCCGGTTCCCTTCTCCGGTTGCCTCTGCTCTCCTCAGTGCCTCCAGCTGTTCCCATGGGAGGCGATCCCTTCCAGCCAGGATCTCCTCCCATGTGTAGCAACCTTTACCGTCCAAAACATCCTCCCATGTCCATTCCTCCTTCTTGCGTTGTCCCTTCCTCCCGTTACACCGCTGCTTGGTTCTGGTTATTTGGTGGGTGGTTCTGTAACGGAATTCCTCCTCCTCTTCATACGAAGAGGAGGAGCAAGGATTAAACCAAGGTGCAGCGCGTTGAAATGACATACTGAAGTTTATTTCAACAAGAACAAAACGAACTATACTTGAAATGATACAAAATAACAAAACGAAAGTAGACAGACTTAGAACGACGAACTTACATGAAACACGAAGAACGAACGAGTACTTACTACAAAACAAACAAACAAACGAACGAAACAGTCCCGTATGGTGCAAACATATACACAGACACAGGAGACAACCACCCACAAACAAACAGTGTGAACAGCCAACCTATATATGGTTCTCAATCAGAGGAAAACGTAAAACACCTGTCTCTGATTGAGAACCATATAAGGCTGATTACCAGACCTAAACATAGAAACACAAAACATAGAAATGCCCACCCACACTCACGCCCTGACCGACTAACACATACAAAACAACAGAAAATAGGTCAGGAACGTGACACTTTGGGCCTCCAAATAATAAGAATGTGGCTCATGCATGAAGACCAGCCAAGTTCTACACTGAACAAAGTTACAGTTCATATAAAGAAATCAGTCAATTGAAATTAATTAATTAGGCCCTAATCTATGGATGTCAAATGACTGGGAATACAGATATGCATATGTTGGTCAGTTTACATACACCTTAGCCAAATACATTTAAACTCAGTTTTTCACAATTCCTGACATTTAATCCTAGTAAAAATGCCCTGTGTTAAGTCATTTAGGATCACCACTTTATTTTAAGAATGTGAAATGTCAGAATAATAGTAGAGAGAATGATTTATTTCAGCTTTTATTTCTTTCATCACATTCCCAGTGGGTCAGAAGTTTGCATACACTCAAAGCTTCCCACAATAAATTGGGTGAATTTTGGCCCACTCCTCCTGACAGAGCTGGTGTAACTGAGTGAGGTTGGTAGGCCTCCTTGCTCGCATGCGCTTTTTCAGTTCTGCCCACAGATTTTCTATAGGATTGAGGTCAGGGCTTTGTGATGGCCACTCCAGGTAACCTAGTGGTTAGAGCATTGGACTAGTAACCGAAAGGTTGCAAGATCAGATCCCCGAGCTGACAAAGTCAAAATCTGTCATTCTGCCCCTGAACAACGCAGTTAACCCACTGTTCCTAGGCTGTCATTGAACATAAGAATTTGTTCTTAACTGACTTGCCTAGTTAAATAAAGATAAAATACCTTAACTTTGTTGTCCTTCAGCCATTTTTCCACAACTTTGGAAGTATGCTTGGGGTCATTGTCCATTAGGAAGACCCATTTGCCACCAAGCTTTAACTTCCTGACTGATGTCTTGAGATGTTACTTCAATATATCGACATAATTTTCCTGCCTCATAATGCCATCTATTTTGTGAAGTGCACCAGTCCCTCCTGCAGCAAAGCACCCCCACAACATAATGCTGCCACCCCCATGCTTCACGGTTGGGATGGTGTTCTTCGGCTTGCAAGACTCCCCCTTTTTTCACCAAACATAACGATGGTCATTATGGCCAAACAGCTCTATTTTTGTTTCATCAGACCAGAGGACATTTCTCCAAAAAGTACGATCTTTGTCCCCATGTGCAGTTGCAAACCGTAGTCTGGCTTTTTTTATGGCGGTTTTGGAGCAGTGGCTTCTTCCTTGCTGAGCTGCCTTTCAGGTTATGTTGATATAGGACTCGTTTTACTGTGGATATAGATACATTTGTACCTGTTTCCTCCAGCATCTTCACAAAGTCCTTTGCTGTTGTTCTGGGATTGATTTGCACTTTTCACACGTACGTTTATCTCTAGGAGACAGCACGCATCTCCTTCCTGAGCGGTATGGCGGCTGCGTGGTCCCATGGTGTTTATACTTGCGTACAATTGTTTGTATAGATGAACGTGGTACCTTCAGGCGTTTGGAAATTGCTCCCAAGGATGACCCAGACTTGTGGAGGTCTACAATTTTCTTTCTGAGGTCTTGGCTGATTTCTTTTGATTTTTCAATGATGTCAAGCAAAGAGGCACTGCGTTTGAAGGTAGGCCTTGAAATACATCCACAGGTACACCTCCAATTGACTCAAATGATGTCAATTAGCCTATCAGAAGCTTCTAAAGCCATGACATCATTTTCTGGAATTTTCCAAGCTGTTTAAAGGCACATTCAGCTTGTGTATGTAAACTTCTGACCCACTGGAATTGTGATACAGTGAATTATAAGTGAAATAATCTGTCTGTAAACAATTGTTGGAAAAATGACTTGTGTCATGCACAAAGTAGATCTCCTAACTGATTTGCTAAAACGATAGTTTGTGAACAAGACATTTGTGGAGTGGTTGAAAAAATTGTTTTAAGGACTTCAACCTTAGTGTATGTAAACTTCCGACTTCAACTGTATATCAATGATGTTGCTCTTGCTGCTGGTGATTCTCTGATCAATCAAATGTATTTATTTCAATAAAATGTATTCATAAAGCCCTACTTACATCAGCTGATGTCACAAAGTGCTGTACAGAAACCCAGCCTAAAACCCCAAACATCAAGCAATGCAGGTGTAGAAGCACGGTGCCTAGGAACAACTCCCTAGAAAGGCCAGAACCTAGGAAGAAACCTAGAGAGTAACCAGGCTATGAGGGGTGGCCAGTCCTCTTCTGGTTGTGCCGGGTGGAGATTATAACAGAACATGGCCAAGATGTTCAAACGTTCATATATGACCATCATGGTTAAATAATAATAATCACAGTGGCTGTAGAGGGTGCAGGTCAGCACCTCAGGAGTGAATGTCAGTTGGCTTTTCATAGCCGATCATTTAGAGTATCTCTACCGCTCCTGCTGTCTCTAGAGAGTTGAAAACAGCAGGTTTGGGACAGGTAGCACGTCCGGTGAACAGGTCAGGGTTCCATACAGTTGAAACTGGAGCAGCAGCATGACCAGGTGGACTGGGGACAGCAAGGAGTCATCAGGCCCAGTAGTCCTGAGGCATGGTACTAGGGCTCAGGTCCTCTGAGAGATGAAAGAAAGAAAGAAAGAAAGAAAGAAAGAAAGAAAGAAAGAAAGAAAGAAAGAAAGAAAGAAAGAAAGAAAGAAAGAAAGAAAGAAAGAAAGAGAGAAAGAAAGAGAAAAAGAGAAACAGAATTAGAGAGAGCGTACTTAAATTCACACAGGACACCGGATAAGACAGGAGAAATACTCCAGATATAACAGACTGACCTTAGCCCCCCGACACATAAACTATTCCAGCATAAATACTGGAGGCTGAGACAGGAGGGGTTGGGAGACACTGTGGACCCGTCAAACGATACTCTCGAACAGGTCCAAACAGGCAGGATATAACCCCACCCACTTTGCCAAAGCACAGCCCCCACACCACTAGAGGGATATCTTCAACCACCAAAGCCGAGTATAGCCCACGAAGATCTCCCCCACGGCACAACCCAAGGGGGGTGCCAACCCGGACAGGAAGACCACGTCAGTGACTCAACCCACTCAAGTGACGCACCACTCCTAGAGATGGCATGGAAGAGCACCAGTAAGCCAGTGACTCAGCCCTTGTAATAGGGTTAGAGGCAGAGAATCCCAGTGGAGAGAAGGGAACCGGCCAGCCAGAGACAGCAAGGGCGGTTCTTTGCTCCAGTGCCTTTCCGTTCACCTTCACACTCCTGGGCCAGACTACACTCAATCATAGGACCTACTGAGGAGATGAGTCTTCAATAAAGATCCACCTCTACGCAGACGACACCATTCTGTATACATCTGGCCCTTCTTTGGACACTGTGCTAACAAACCTCCAAACGAGCTTCAACGCCATACAACACTCCTTCCGTGGCCTCCAACTGCTCTTAAATGCAAGTAAAACTAAATGCCTGCTCTTCAACAGATCGCTGCCCGCACCCTCCCGCCTGACTAGCATCACTACTCTGGATGGTTCTGACTTAGAATATGTGGACAACTACAGATACCTAGGTGTCTGGTTAGACTGTAAACTATCCTTCCAGACTCACATTAAGCATCTCCAATCCAAAATTAAATCTAGAATTGGCTTCCTATTTTGCAACAAAGCCTCCTTCACTCATGCTGCCAAACATACCCTCATAACTGACCAACCCTACCGATCCTTGACTTCGGCGATGTCATTTACAAAATAGCCTCCAACACTCTACTCAGCAAACTGGATGTAGTCTATCACAGCGCCATCCGATTTGTCACCAAAGCCCCATATACTACCCACTACTGCGACCTGTATGCTCTCGTTGGCTGGCCCTCACTACATATTCGTCGCCAAACCCACTGGCTCCAGCTCATCTATAAGTCTTTGCTAGGTAAAGCCCCGCCTTATCTCAGCTCACTGGTCACCATAGCAACACCCACCCGTAGCACGCACTCCAGCAGGTATATTTCACTGGTCATCCCCAAAGCCAACACTTTCTTTTGCCGCCTTCGCTTCCAGTTCTCTGCTGCCAATGATTGAAACGAATTGCAAAAATCACTGAAGCTGGAGTCTTATACCTCCCTCTCTAACTTTAAGCATCAGCTGTCAGAGCAGATTACCGGTCACTGTACCTCTACACAGCCAATCTGGAAATAGCACACCCAACTACCTCATCTCCATATTATTACTTACCCTCTTGCTCTTTTGCACCCCAGTATCTCTACTTTCACATCATCATCTGAACATCTATCACTCCAGTGTTAATGCTAAATTGTAATTATTTCACCTCTATGGCCTACTTATTGCCTTATCTCCCTAATCTTCTACATTTGCACACACTGTACATAGATTTCTCTATTGTTATTGACTGTACGTTTGTTTATGTATAACTCTGTGTTGTTGTTTTTGTCGCACTGCTTTGCTTTATCTTGGCCAGGTCGCAGTTGTAAATGAGAACTTGTTCTCAACAACCTACCTGGTTAAATAAAGGTTAAATATATATTTTTTCATAAAAAATAGGAATACATAGTACTACATAATACTCCTCCTGTAGTCCTTCAACATTTAGTGTACAAAAAAAAACAAAATATAATTTTTGTTGATTTTGCGTGATTGGCCATTTGTAGTGTAAAGTCAAAGGAAAAAAGCCAGGCAAAGTTCGGCCAAATCTCTAAAAAATTGACCTATCCACTCTTCTAGTTCGCTTCCCGCTGGGCACAGATGTCAATTCAACGTTTATTTCAAATTACGTGGAAACAACGTTGATTCAACCAGTGTCTACCTAGTTGGTCTGTTGCCATGGAAACCTTACTTTATTATCCTCATCTGCCCTTTTCTACCTTGTGGGAAATATGAACATGTTCCTATGCATCCACTCATAGTCAAATTATGTTTACATTAAGAAGAAGACTCGTGAATAACAACAGGGTGAAAGTCAGTCAACACCATCATGAAAAAGCGTAAATGTAAAAACATTGTCTGTGAATTAATCAAATTTTTTATATGTGGCCACATGTTCCTCATTCCAATGTTGGCAAGCTCCCCCATTACTCCAGCACTAATAATGCCCTCATAATCCTTATTTTCGGAGGCTCCGAAGTATTCAGTCCCCTTGACTTTTTCCACATTTTGATAGGTTACAGCCTTATTCTGAAATGGATTAAATAGTTTTTTCCCCCCCTTATCAGTCTACACACAATAATCCATAATGGCAAAGCAAAAACACATTTTTGATAATTAATTAAACAATTAAATATAACATTTACATAAGTATTCAGACCCTTTACTCAGTACTTTGTTGAAGCACCTTTGGCAGCGATTACAGCCTCGAGTCTTCTTGGGTATGACGCTTCAAGCTTGGCACACCTGTATTTGGGGAGTTTCTACCATTCTTCTCTGCAGATCCTCTCAAGCTCTATCAGATGGATGGGGAGCGTTGCTGCACAGCTATTTTCAGGTCTCTCCAGAGATGTTCGATCGGGTTCAAGTCCGGGCTCTGGCTGGCCCCTCAAGGACATTCAAAGACTTCAAATAAAATGTTATTAGTCACATGCGCAGAATACAACAGGTGTAGACCTTACAGTGAAATGCTTACTTACGAGCCTCTAACCAACAATGTAGTTTAAAAAAAATACAGATAAGGATAAGAGATAAAAGTAACAAGTAATTAAAGAGCAGCAGTAAAATAACAATAGCGAGACTAAATACAGGGGGTACTGATACAGAGTCAATGTGCGGGGGCACAGGTTAGTTGAGATAGTATGTACATGTATGTAGAGTTATTAAAGTGACTATGCATAGATGACAGCAGAGAGTAGCAATGGTGTAAAGAGGGGTTGGGAGGGGCACTGCCAATAGTCTGGATAGCCATTTGATTAGATGTTCAGGAGTCTTATGGCTTGGGGTAAAGCTGTTAGAAGCCTCTTGGATCTTGGAGCTCCGGTACCGCTTGCCGTGCGGTAGCAGAGAGAACAGTCTATGACTAGGGTGGCTGGAGTCTTTAGGGCCTTCCTTTGACACCGCCTGGTATAGAGGTCCTCGATTGCAGGAAGCTTGGTCCCAGTGATGTACTGGGCCATTCATACTACCCTCTGTAGTGCCTTGCGGTCGGAGGCCAGTTGCCATACCAGGCAGTGATGCAACCAGTCAGGATGCTCTCGATGGTGCAGCTGTTGAACCTTTTGAGGATCTGAGGACCAATGCCAAATCTTTTCAGTCTCCTGAGGGGGAATAGGTTTTGTCGTGCCCTCTTCACAACTGTCTTGATGTGCTTGGACCATGTTTGTTTGTTGGTGATGTGGACACCAAGGAACTTGAAGCTCTTAACCTGCTCCACTGCAGCCCCATCAGTGAGAATGGGGGCATGCTCGGTCCTCCTCTAATCCACAATCATCTCCTTTGCCTTGATCACCTTGAGAGAGAGGTTGTTGTCCTGGCACCAAACCACCAGGTCTCTGACCTCCTCCCTATAGCCTGTCTCGTTGTTGTAGGTGATCAGGCCTACCACTGTTGTGTCATCGGCAAATTTAATGATGGTGTTGGAGTCATACCTGGCCGTGCAGCCATGGGTGAACAGGGAGTACAGGAGGGGACTGAGCATGCACCCCTGAGGGGCCCCTGTGTTGAGGATCAGCATGGCGGATGTGTTGTTACCTACCCTTACCACCTGGGGTTGGCTCATCAGGAAGTCCAGGATCCAGTTGCAGAGGGAGGTGTTTAGTCCAGGGTCCTTAGCTTATTGACGAGCTTTGAGGGCACTATGGTGTTGAACGCTGAGCTGTAGTTAATGAAAAGCATTCTCACATAGGTGTTTCTTTTCTCCAGGTGGGAAAAGGCAGTGTGGAGTGCAACAGAGACTGCATCATCTGGGGATCTGTTGGGGTGGTGTGCAAATTGGAGTGGGTCAAGGGTTTCAGGCATCATGGTGTTGATGTGAGCCATGACCAGCCTTTCAAAGCACTTCATGGCTACAGACGTGAGTGCTATGGGTCGGTGGTCATTTAGGCAGGTTACCATAGTGTTCTTGGGCACAGGGATTATGGTGGTCAGCTTAAAACAACTTGTTATTACAGACTCGGACAGGCAGAGGTTGAAAATGTCAGTGAAGACACTTGCCAGTTGGTCAGCGCATGCTCGCAGTACACATCCTGGTAATCCGTTTGGCCCTGCGGCCTTGT
The DNA here is from genome assembly GCF_045679555.1 of Salvelinus alpinus. Classification (NCBI taxonomy): domain Eukaryota; kingdom Metazoa; phylum Chordata; class Actinopteri; order Salmoniformes; family Salmonidae; genus Salvelinus; species Salvelinus alpinus. The sequence goes on along the minus strand of NC_092089.1, from coordinate 79,114,574 downwards.
GAATGTTGACCTGTTTAAAGGTCTTACTCACATCGGCTGCGGAGAGCATGATCACACAGTCTTCCCAAACAGCTGGTGCTCTCATGCATGTTTCAGTGTTATTTCCCTCGAAGCGAGCATAGAATAGATGGTGATGGTGTAGCGTGATTCAATCTTATCCTGTATTGACGCATTGCCTGTTTAATGGTTCGTCGGAGGGCATAGCGGGATTTCTTATAAGCTTCCAGGTTAGAGTCCCGCTTCTTGAAAGCGGCAGCTCTAGCTTTTAGCTCAGTGTGGATGTTGCCTGTAATCCATGGCTTCTGGTTGGGGTATGTACGTACGGTCACTTTGGGGACGACGTCATCAATGCACTTTTTGATGAAGCCAATGACTGATGTGGTGAACTCCTCAATGCCATCGGCAGAATCCCGGAACATATTCCATTCTGTGCTAGCAAAACAGTCCTGGAGCTTAGTATCTGCTTCATCTGACCACTTTTTATTAATCTAGTCACTGGTGCTTCCTGCTTAAATTTTTGCTTGTAAGCAGGAATCAGGAGGATAGAATTATGGTCAGATTTGCCAAATGGAGGGCGAAGGAGAGCTTTGTATGCGTCTCTGTGTGTAACGGGTGTCGTCGGAAGGATGAGACCAAGGCGCAGCGTTCTTTGAGTTCCACAGAATTTATTAACGAAGTGAAACTTTAGAAAAGACAAAACAATAAAGAATACAACGACCGGACAGCTTCGTTGTGCAAACTACCTGCACACAAACAAAGAACAAGATCCCACACAGAAGGAGGGAAAAAGGCTGCCTAAGTATGATCCCCAATCAGAGACAACGATAGACAGCTGCCTCTGATTGGGAACCACACTCGGCCAGAAACAAAGAAATACAAAACATAGAAATAAAGAACATAGAATGCCCACCCAAATCTCACCCTGACCAAACCAAAATAGAGACATAAAAAGGCTCTCTAAGGTCAGGGCGTGACAGTCCCCCCCCCCCCCCCCCAAAGATGCGGACTCCGGACGCAAAACCTGAACCTACAGGGGAGGGTCTGGGTGGGCATCTATCCGCGGTTTGTGGCTCTGGTGCAGGACGTAGACCCCGCTCCACCTCTGGCTCACCCCACTTTGGTGGCGCCTCTGGTGCGGGGACCCTCGTCGTCATCACTGGAGGCTTCGTGCCATGGATCATCACTGGAGGCTTCGTGCCATGGATCATCACTGGAGGCTTCGTGCCATGGATCATCACTGGAGGCTTCGTGCCATGGATCATCACTGGAGGCTTCGTGCCATGGATCATCACTGGACTGGAGAGACACACAGGAGGCCTGGTTCGTGGAGCAGGCACAACCCGTCCTGGCTGGATACCCATTTCAGCCCGGCACGTTCGAGGCGCTGACACAGGACCCACTGGGCTGTGCAGGCGCATTGAAGACACCTTGCGCAGAGCCGGTGCAGGATACACTGGACCGTGGATGCGCACCGGAGGTCTGGAGCGCAGAGCTAGCACAACTCGTCCTGACTGGGTACCCCCTGTAGCCCGGCAAGTGCGGGGAGCCGGAACAGGCCGCACTGGGCTGTGCTGGCGAACCGGGGACACCGTGCGTAGAGCTGGCGCAGTATAACCTGGGCCGAAGAGACACACTGGAGGCCAGGTGCGCTGAGCCGGCACCATCCGTCCTGGCTGGATGCCCACTCTAGCCCGGCCGATGCGGGAAGCTGGAATATAGCGCACCGGGCTATGAGTGCGCCCTGGAGACACCGTGCGCTTTATCTCATAACACGGTGCCTGCCCGGTCACTCTCTCCCCACGGCAAGCACGGGGAGTTGGCTCAGGTCTATAACCTGACTCAGCCAATCACCCCGTGTGCCCCCCCCCCAAAAATAAATTCTGGGGCTGCCTCTCGTGCACGCCTCGTTGAGCCAACTCCCCGTAGCATCGCCGTTCCGCCTTAGCTGCTTCCAGCTCCTCCTTAGGACGGCGATATTCTCCTACCTGTGCCCAGGGTCCCTTGCCTTCCATTATCTCCTCCCATGTCCACCCCTCCAAGAAACGCTGCTTGGTCTTTTTGTGGTGGGATCTTCTGTAACGGGTGTCGTCGGAAGGATGAGACCAAGGCGCAGCGTTCTTTGAGTTCCACAGAATTTATTAACGAAGTGAAACTTTAGAAAAGACAAAACAATAAAGAATACAATGACCGAACAGCTTCGTTGTGCAAACTACCTGCACACAAACAAAGAACAAGATCCCACACAGAAGGAGGAAAAAGGGCTGCCTAAGTATGATCCCCAATCAGAGACAACGATAGACAGCTGCCTCTGATTGGGCACACTCGGCCAGAAACAAAGAAATTCAAAACCTAGAAATAAAGATCATAGAATGCCCACCCAAATCACACCCTGACCAAACCAAAATAGAGACATAAAAAGGCTCTCTAAGGTCAGGGTGTGACACTGTGTGTGGAGTATAGGTGGTTTAGACTTCTTTTTCCTCTGGTTGCACATGTAACATGCTGATAGAAATGTCATAAAATGGATTTAAGTTTCCCTGCATTAAAGTCCCCGGCTACTAGGAGCGCCGCCTCTGTGTGAGCGTTTTCGTGTTTGCTTATGGTGGAATACAGCTCATTCAATGCTGTCTTAGTGCCAGCCTCTGACTGTGGTTGTATGTAAACAGCTAGAAAGAATACAGATGAAAACTCTTTCGGTAGGTAGTGTGGTCTACAGCTTATCATGAGATACTCTACCTCAGGCGAGCAATAGCTCGAGACTTCTTTAGATATCGTGCACCAGCTGTTGTTTCCAAAAATACATAGACCGCCGCCCCTTGTCTTACCAGACGCCGCTGTTCTATCCTGCCAGTACATCGTATAACCAGCCAGCTGTATGTTGATATTGTTGCCGTTCAGCCAAGACTCCGTGAAGCATAAGATGTTACAGTTTTTAATGTCGCGTTGGTAGTTTAATCTTCCGCATAACTCATCGATTTTATTCTCCAATGATTGCACGTTTGCTAGCAGAATGGAGGGAAGTGGGGGTTTATTAGATCGCCTACGAATTCTCAGAATGCAGCCCGACCTTCGGCCCCTCTTTCTCCACCTCCTCTTCATGCAGATCACGGGGATCGGAGCCTGTTCCCGGAGCCTGTTCATCGGAGCCTGTTCCCTGTTCCCGTGAGCAGTATATCTTTCGCTTCGGGCTCATGAAAGGGAAAAAAGGATTTTGCTAGTCCGTGGTGAGTAATCACAGTCCTGATGTCTAGAATTATTTTTGGTCATAAGAGACGGTAGCGGCAAAATAATGTACAAAATAAGTTTAAAAAATTGTGACAAACAACGCAAATAAAATTTTTAAAAAACAATCGGCTGGTGGCACGTAGAACGTCTGCCTTGTTCTCCGGCGCCATCTCCCAAGACTTGTCCCGAAGCCACTCCTACGTTGTCTTGGCTGTGTGCTTAGGGTCATTGTCCTGTTGGAAGGTGAACCTTCACCCCAGTCTGAGGTCCTGAGCGCTCTGGAGCAGGTTTTCATCAATGATCTCTCTGTACTTTGCTACGTTCATCTGTCTCTCGATCCTGACTAGTCTCCCAGTCCTTGCCGCTGAAAAACATCCCAACAGCATGATGCTGCCACCACCATGCTTCACTGTAGGGATGATGCCAGGTTTCCTCCAGACATGATGCTTGGCATTCAGACCAAAGAGTTCAATCTTGGTTTCATCAGACCAGAGAATCTTGTTTCTCATGGTTTGAGAGGCCTATTTAGCAAACTCCAAGCGGGCTGTCATGTGCATTTTACTGAGGAGTGGCTTCCATCTGGTCACTCTACCATAAAGGCCAGATTGGTGGAGTGCTAGAGAGATAGTTGTCCTTCTGAAAGATTCTCCCATCTCTACAGAGGGACTCAAGAGCTCTGTCAGAGTGACCATCGGGTTCTTGGTCACCTTCCTGACCAAGACCCTTCTTCCCCGATTGCTCAGTTTGGCCAGGCAGCCAGCTCTAGGTAAGGGCTTGGTGGTTCCAAACTTCTTCCATTTAAGAATGATGGAGGCCACTGTTTTCTTGGGGACCTTCAATGCTGCACAATTTTTTTGGTACCCTTTCCCAGATCTGTGCCTTGACACAATCCTGTCAGACAATTCCTTCGACCTCATCCTTCGACCTCATGGCTTGGTTTTTGCTCTGACATGCACTGTCAACTGTGGGACCTTATATAGACAGGTGTGTGCCTTTCCAAATCATGTCCAATCAAATGAATGTAACACAGGAGGACTCCAATCAAGATGTAGAAACATCTCAAGGATGATCAGTGGAAACAGAGCTCATAGCAAAGGGTCTGAATACTTCTGTAAATCATGTATTTCAGTTTATTATTTTTTATAAAATTAGCAAAAATGTCTAAAAAACTTTTTTCGCTGTGTCCTTATGGGGTATTGTGTGTAGATTCCTTAGGATTAAAAAACATTTGATTTCAGAATAAGGCTGTAACGTAACAAAAGGTGGAAAAAGTCAAGGGGTCTGAATACTTTCCGAAGTCACTGTATGCAGTACTAGGTCTACACATACTGGGGATGGTCAACTTTGATGGGAGTGGGGGACTCCTGAGTTTTTTTATAAATTTTTTATTGGGCTGCCAGTTCCCCATCCCTGTCCTAGAGTAGGCCTGCGGGGCCACCAGTTGCCCATCCCTGGCCTAGAAGATGTGTTTGCATTTCTATTTCCAGAACCACATGCTTACCCATCCATGATAATCTATTGCAGATAAACTGGGAGCCAGATGTTTTTCCTCTGTTTCCAACAGCATTAGCATTCTCAAGCATTAGTCCTATCAGGGGTTGTTTTGGAGGGAAATGTAAGAATATCATGACTGCGGATGTTATCAATGTAATTTGAGAGCTAACTGCTCTATGAGCTGTGGTTGTATACCTTCTATGACCTTATATCAGCTAAGACCATTTTAGTACATTTTAGTGTGTGTGTGTAAACGTGTGGGGAAGAGAGCATGCATAGCATTTTTCTGGCAGGTGTACGCCGCTGAAAGTCCCAGCGCTTTCATATGAAACTGATGGCTCCACGAGAGACACATTTGGCTTTTGATCAAAGCGGAATAACTGACGGCTCGACATATGCCGGATGAATTATTAAACATACAAGTTACCCCTTGTAAAGAAATAAATTGCCGCTCCTCCTGCACCTCCCCCCCCCCCCCCCCCCCCCCCTCCTTTCCTGTGTGCAGAATGTCAGCCAGGGTAGTAGAAAGTGGAGCTTATTTTTTTATTAGCCTAAAATCAGAACCGGGAACCGTGGCCTGTCAGTCAAAGCTGATGTGCCCACAGAGTGTCAGAGAGCGGCACTACATATGTACAGACAAGCTCCCATTCACTTACGAGAGTGTTGATGCGTTTCAAAAGGGATCATTAAAAACAACCTGATTTTGAAGGGCGGTTGATACAATGATCAAACGTCTTTGTGCCATCGTAGACGGAGTCCTGGACTGAACTTCAGTATATATAAAAAAGAGGAGCAACATGAATTTTGGAAAACACATATTTCCTATTTCCTATGCCTAGAGAAGCCGGACCATGATGTAGGCTACTGTATCATTTACCTCTTCCACCCAATTAACTTAATTTTACGCTGGAATACATGCTGTTTCATTCTACTCTGGAATATATACTGTTTCATTCTACTCTGGAATACATACTGTTTTATTCTACTCTGGTCTATGGTCATTTGACATCAAATGAATCACAGTGCGTATTATCATTAGCATATGTTACCAACAGAGAAAAAGAGCTGCATTTCACACGGTAGGAGTCCCCTGCACTTAGCCGAGAGTGTACATAGTTTTCTTAATTCTCTTAATTTTGTGCAGTCATTGTCAATTCACATAATTGCCATCATAACTCAATGCAGGTATACGCAGAGATGACTTTAGAAACATGTTCAGATGTGACCTCCCTCTAAAGCTGCATAATGTTGAATAGTCAAGACCTGTTTAAAGATACAGTGCAGTAAACACTATTTTAAGAGGCTACTCCGGAGTAGCGGTATTCACAGTCCTCCGCTAGATTCGTATAAGTGGGGCGTGATGTAATTTATGTTAATTGAAGATTTTCCCATATGTCTGCCATAGAAGCGACGCTGGAGCCTGAGCACGCCCACGGTGGGAATTGATTGCCCTTCTGTTGTTAATCAGCGGCTGTTTTAGGGGTTGTGTCAGATGGCAGAGTCTCTGGCTTCCTGCTGGATAAAATATGGGCCTGTATGGATAAAGATGGCTTCATAATGCAAACTAACTGAGCCTTGCATGTAGATCAAAGCCAACAGCTGGTCGGGGGGAGGGAAATCACACAACCCCCGTCTCTTTGGTAGAAACGGAAAGAGGGGTGGAACGACAAAAAGGCGCCTAACAATGCTTTACGAGGACCTGCCAAAAACACACCCATCCAAGCCTCCTTACAGGTGCGATCACCCTCGTATCGATCCAATGCCGTCTTTGCATCTTAATGTCATGTTAGCCCTTTGAGCCAAAGCCTAGGCATTTGCTCTGGAAACTTCCCAGAGTGTTCAGGTCTCATGGAAGGTTTGTCATCGCCCAAACGTATCTCAACCAGACCATCTCTCCTGCTATACACCGGCTCAGATAACAGGCTTGCACAGTAGGTCCGAGTGAGCGCAATTTGTAGCCTTGACACCCGTTAGTCCTGGATCTGTCGAGAACCTCCGCTGCAAATGGTCCAGCACTCATATAAGCTTTAGAGGTTATCTGAAGCAGAAGCCAGAATCACTCACTTCTGTTCCCAGCTTCTATCTCTCAGTTTCCATGGGAGGCCAGACACTTCAACAAATAGACACATGCCATAAATTGAGAGGAAAAAAGGTCTGACAGATGAACAGATGGGTTCAGTATTTTACACTCTCTCCGTCTCTGTCCACCTACTGCTGATGAAGTGAGGTAAAGAAAGAAAGTGAAAGTTAGTTAGAGAAAGAAAAGGTGGGGGGAAATGATCTGTGTCAACGGATTACACCTAAATTGCTCCTTCACTTGCATATTCCAATGAGGCCCAATGGCGTGAGCAATGTCAGAGCAATTAGAGATCCTGTGTTTAGAGGTTACCTCTCTTCCCCGCGCCGTGATCTTTCCTGAGTGCACACCCTGAGCTGCAGACATGGAGACACAAGGCAATCTTTGGTGTAATTGATATTAGCAGCCTTATTAAACTAAAGGAAGGGAAACAAACAAAAAGCCTGTGTGGTCGAGAATACTAATGAGAAGTGAGTCAAACAGACACAAGAGGAAGTGAATGTTTGAATCTGCACCTTGCCTTTTCCCTTTGAGGAAAGCATGCGTCTTTTAAAGTTCAACCACGTCTCAGGAGCACTTATCCGCACAGATAAAGTAAGTCCTACTCGGTGGATGTGAGCAAGGGCGTAACTTTGTGTTGCATATTGGGGGGGGTCAGGGTCTATGGGTTCCGCAGTCAACACCCATCTAGGGGGGTCTGGGGGCATGCACCCCCACTCTGGAGATTTTCAAGGGAAAATACATCCCAAACGTTCCTGATAATTTGGTAATTATATCCTAACTATTAGACTGCTGAAAAATTTATAAAATGGTCACCGGACTATTACATTGACCGCCCCCCCCCCCCCCTCCATTTGTTTTGTACACTGCTGCTACTCGCTGTTTATTATCTATGCATAGTCATTTCACACCTACCTATATGTACAATTTACCTCAACTAACCTGTACCCCCGCACACTGACTTGGTACCGGTACCCCATGTATATAGCCTCGTTATTGTTATGTTATTGTGTTACTTTTTATTCTTTTTTAATTTTATTTTTCACTTTAGTTTATTTGGTAAATATTTTCTTAGCTCGTCTTGAACTGCACTGTTGGTTAAGGGCTTGTAAGTAAGCATTTCACGGCAAGGTCTACACTTGTATTTGGTGCATGTGACAAATAAAGTTTGATTTGAAATACCAATAATTTCTGTATTACTTTAAACTGTTGGTCTAACTATCAGTTCAGAATGAAACCATGCTTGGAATTTCTTTTGTAGAACAACTGTGAGAAAATCAGTGATGGGGTGCGTTCGATTGAACGTTTGCTACATTGCATAACGGCTTGTACTGAATGACACGTTTCCCCAAATTGTTATTCAATGTTCTTGTACAGACTTTGAGGTAGCATATGTTTGGACCGTTTAGTGGGTGTGGCTTGAAGCAATGAGTGATGTATTTGAAGGGCAGCGGTGCATTTTGAACCGACAACCCAACCCCTCCCTGTTTTTCAACTTTTCGTTTAGAACAGCACGGTTTCCATTTAATTGAATGTTGCTGTGCGCTTTTTTGTACTGAACGCAGCTCTGGTGACATTTCTACTTCAAATGTAATAAAAATAAAATTCTTGTTACACAATTAAAACATAATTTAAATCTCAAAAAATTTGCTTAACAATGTACTAGTCCATATTATCATCATGGTGTGTTATTTAGCATTAAATATTATTTTCTCAGTTATAAGTGCAGTCTATGAGAAACAACCCTTTGAATATGTTTGGTTATGTCAATGGTGATGTTGCTACATAATTTCATAGGCATTATTATCTGCTTTGCGACATTTTCCAAGGGGTTTATTTTTCAAACTTAATTTGTAACAGGAATCTAAGCCTGCCTCCACAAATAGTCCCTTCCGGGAAATGTGTAGAATAAAAATTATTTCTCCCACTTTATTGTCACTTGGGAATGAGCACATCTCCCAAAGTATGTTCTTTGTGGCATGTTGATGTTTCTTAGAGCGATTTAGGTGTGGGGACAATCCTGTAACTATAAACAACAAGTCAATACCTGTCCAAATGGTAAATATATAGATTGAAGTTGGACATGATTGTCTATTATAGCACAGTAGGTGGCATGTCTGAGATATGCATGAATGAAATAGAAATGGGCCAGTCCCAAATGGAACCATATTCGCTTTACTGTTGACCAGGTTCAATAGGGTTCTGGTCAAAAACTATGCACTTTAAAAGGGAATAGGCTGCCATTTGGGAAGGGCCCATTGGCCATGCTGAATGCCATACATGCCTTGTGTTTTTCGATTGCATCAGCAGATCTGTCTCCTCTGCTCAGGTTTTATCAGAGCAGCTTGACAGTAGATTTAGATCCCTATTATGGTGTATATAAAGACTTACAAACGTTCTCCAGCCCCTTTGATGCCAAAGCAGCAGAACATTTCAATATGTCTTCTGATTCTATGGTCCAGAACTGAACGTAGTAATGTCAGTACAGGATATGGTTACAAGATGATCTACAGTAGGTTGGGAAATGTAGTTCTCAGTGGCACACTCTACCATGTTACAGTCAAATCAGCCTGGCTTGATAAATTAAGAAGTGTGTCACTATATTATACTACTTACTGTATCTCTAATGCAATTATGCCCAAAGATTCACCAGATTCCACGTGTTGTAGTTGTGTCAAACAATCAGTAATGTCCCCGTTTGTTCCTCCAATCACAATGTTAAATCACCCCTGTCTCATTCCCACAGCTCTCTGATCTAATCACACACTTCTTAATATTCAGTTTATCGCAACACATATCTACAGGCCAATGGGTAATTTAATAATAGTCTGAAGGATTTACTTAGTTGAGATGCTCTGTGATAACTAAATTTTGCAACTTGATATTGTCTCTGCACTCCTACACAACAGGGTGTCATCCAATCAGTACCATATTCTTCCACCAACCTGGACATAATGACCGCAATATTATATTTGCTAAATATTATATTATATTTCTAAATTAATTCATATTTTTCCATTATTTGACTCAAGGGTCCCGACGCCTGGGAACATTAACATTTCATATTTGGTGGCTTTGTTAAGACACAAGTTGGTTATTTGCTTATAAATGCACACAATGACAAGTGATACAGTATGCACACGTGCTATGCATTACAGACATTATGCCTATGGGGACAATATACCCACCTAATAACCATAGACTTAACTCACACACAGAGACAGCATGCAGAAGCTTACCTATTAGCATGCTAACATTTATGAAGCTATAAACGTGTTAAATATTTGCATATATTTGAATTATTTGCTGTCAAATGTATTAAATAAATTATTCCAAGAAAAGGGATGAGTTTTATTTTTCTTACTGAAAATGTTATGACTTTCTGTCTCATCTCAAAAGCATTGGTAGACATTTAATATAATATTTACTTTAGCTTTGATGTCCGTTAACAAGTTAACCAAATGTAATTTCCGGCTGAGGGAATGGCCTCTCCAAAGGCTCAGGTGTTGCACTGCGGAGACGCCAAACAATGACCTGATAAATTGTTATATCCCTCCTACCCCTAGAGCCACCCCAATAATGCATGACTAAATGAAGTAATCATTTCTTCTGGGAACATCACTCAAGGAAGATAACAGGTAGGTATATCACTTCGCTCCATATGGTCACAGTAGTCAAGCGCGAGCCAATGGGAGCGCTCCAATTTGCCACAGTGTTCCTGTCATGATTAAATAGTTCCAAGGATGGCTCCGGCACACAGGAAGGCTCTTTGACCACCCTGATACTCATCTCCTGCCACAGATTGGAGGAGGTGGCGGCTGCAGTAGGTGGCAGCTGCAGCAGCAGGGGCTGTGTAGCTCACTCTTTGGATTCACTTTCTTTTCTGTGTTTTTTTAACCTCCAGGCCTTTTTCTATTATTTCTACTTCATGAATATAGGAAAAAAATATGTTTTTCTTTTTTCACCAGCATTTCAGCTTGTGAGTGTAAATCATAAAAAGTAAAGACCGAGAGGGGACATAAATATATTAATGAGACCATAAATCACAGGCAAGGATAAACTGTCCTCAAGTCCTGTGGAAATATGCTCTGAGAACATTGGCACTTCAGTGTTACTTTCATTAGAACTATAATTTACAGAACTGTTTTTATTCTCAAGTCGTTGGTTACCATCTCGCCTGGACTTTTTAAGAAGAATGAAAGGTTACATTCTGCAAATATTATATTGTGCTACTGTAAAAGTAAGACATGCCAGCTCTGGCCATAATAAGCGAGTTATTGTTAGTAATATAGCTCAGGAGATTGCTTTATTATTTCGTATGTGTTTTTTAAGGATGCATAAACCTAAAGCAAAAGTGCATTTTAAAGGTGCTTCTTCTCTGTTGGACTGCCGAGCTCTGTCTGACAGATGACAACTTCCTAATATGGATGCCGTATGATAACTTTTTCAATACATTTAATTATCTGTTCAATCAATAAATCTGTTCAACAACATCACATTATCAACTTTACCTGCTGCCATTATCAAGTAGTAGATTCTGAACAGAGATGTGACAGTGAAAGCAGTGTTGATGGAAAAATATATATAATCACTTCCATCATGGCGTTTGCAAAAAATATATCTCTTTGCTCTTTTGAAAATTAAGTTTATAACCTTTAAAGTTTCCTTCTTTATCTTTTTCCAAAGCTGCCATTCCCATCGTACAAAAGCCGCTATGAAAACTATTCAAAAGTTGTTTCTTTAGCTATATTTTATCCATTCTATAATGAATATAATTTTGGGTGCCAAAGAAGTCACAAAGAATTAAAAAATATATATAAAAAAAGATGTCTCGTTCAAATGCAGTTGGGTTGACTTTAGCAAATAGCCTTGAAAATGAATGCATTTCAGTCAGGCTAATCCTGTTGAATGAATTACACAGGATTATAAATCAGGTCGCCTCGAGCTATTTCTCCCAAGCTATTTCCATTTGTCTTTTATATCTCCTATGGATGGAATTCATTGAAAAATGTGTTCATCTCTGCCTGTGGTATTACAAATTCCTGCACTCTTTGGAGACTGACAATAAGACAGTAGTAGATGGTCTGTGTAATGCCACAGAACTTTGTCATTACTATTTTATGATCTGTGCCGCCTGTAGCAGCAAGGCCATATAAGATGTGGGAGATATGGCATTTGACTGATAATCCTGAGCACAACAAGAATAAAGAGTTGTATTGTGTCTGAAGGGTTACTCAAATTAATACAGGTTTACTAGAATTGCAAATGCTGGGAGAGTAATGAAGTTAGAGATAAAACTATAGCCATTGCTTGAAGTGCACCAAAAATGACTGAAACATGTATGATTTCTGAAGCCTATATGTAGGCTGTAGAAAGGTAAATTAAGGTTTTGTGAAGACTTTATTAAGCCTTACAAGTTGTAGTTTATTTCAGATGGGAGCAAAAGTTTGTTTCCCAGAACTGTTCCAAAATAGGTAATTTTCTTTTAAGGGGCATGCACTTCTTTCATTCACCAAAATAGAACCCATTACAGATTTCAAATTAGCAAATTGATGCTGTCTGAAGCTAAATTAAGTCAAACTGAAATAAAACAAATCCTTTTTGTTATCCCTCTTTCTACATTAATATCATTGCTATTCATTCACAGTTGTCAATGAGAACTGAAAACCCAAATTGCAATTAGGCAAAATAAATATGTTGTGCATTACATTTCCATTTAGGGATTACTCTTGTGGCATTCCAATATTTGTGAGAGACACAGTTCAAAACACATTGTACAAAGTCTAAATGATGAATAAGTGAGTCAATCAACGAAAAACGAATGTCTCAGAATAATATATTTAACGTAGCTATTGAAAGTAGATGTCATTCACATCCCGTAACTCTTTGGAGTGGCTCAGCAAATTGCCGTTCTGGCCTCTCGCCGCTAAAGCATTTATTTATGCATCATGTTTTCACCGTGAGGTTCTAAGAATGCGTTTGCGATCCCCATAACTCAGTTTAATTACTTCAAGACACAGCTTATCGCTCGGGTTAATTCCACTATCATGGGCATCAGCCTATGAGGCACATGGACGATTATTCCGCCATTTGATAGACAATTTTGTTTGTGATTGGCTTACCTGTGTCCCTCCTGAGAGTGTTTTTGCTAGTTTCACAAACATAATTTAGATCCACAGGTAATAGATGTGCCGGAGATAAGATTAGCATTAAAAAAAACATCTCTTAATTTGGGCTGTGGAATTTCTCCCTCACAAATGGGGACAAAATGTCTCATCACAAGGTTAACACATTGTCACTCCCTTTAGTTCCTTCCCCAGGTGTTATTGTTTCTGTTCCAGTTTCATGTCTGCGCGGTGTTTGTGTTTCTTGGTTAGTATTTAGTTGTGTTTATTTGTTAAAACACTCACTCCCTCAACTTGCTTCCTGACTCTCAGCGCACTCGTTACACACATTCCAAATTACTTTGATGTTTGGACTAGCGCCTCATACCGCCAAGAAAATCTTATTTTTATGAAACCGGCACTTCATGTGTCTAAATGTAAATAATTTTTGAAATGTGTTTTCTTCTCTAATTAATCATTGGCAGTGCCTTAAAAATAGCCAATTAGCTAGAGTAATTAGGGGTCAGCGGACTGTGAAGACCTATCACTACTGTTTAGATGTCACGTTCTGACCTTAGTTCTTTTGTTATTTCTTTGTTTTAGTATGGTCAGGGCGTGAGTTGGGTGGGTTATCTATGTTTGTTTTTCTATGTTGGGTTTTTCGTTTGGCCTGATATGGTTCTCAATCAGAGGCAGGTGTTAGTCGTTGTCTCTGATTGGGAACCATATTTAGGGAGCCTGTTTTCTATTGTGTTTTGTGGGTGGTTATTTTCCGTGTCAGTGTTTGTTCCACACGGAACTGTTTCGGTATTCGTTCGTTCACCTTATTGTTTTGTATTTCAGTGTTCAGCTTGATCCATTAAATATTCATCATGAACACTTACCACGCTGCGCTTTGGTCCTCCTCTCTTTCTCCCAACGAAGATCGTTACATTAGAAACCAGTTGGGGCATGAATCCTTTACCATCTGAGTCCATTGAAGGGGCAATATGGGATTGATGCATCAATTTTAAGACTTTTAAATTAATTATATACAGTACCAGTCAAAAGTTTGGACACATCTACTCATTCCAAGGTTTTTCTTAATTTTCACTATTTTCTACATTGTAGAATAATAGTGAAGACATAAAAACTATGAAATAACACATATTGGATCATGTAGTATCCAAAAAAGTGATAAGCAAATAAAAAAATATATATATATTTGAGATTATTCAAAGTAGCCACCCTTTGCCTTGATGACAGCTTTGCACTCTTGGCATTCTCTCAACCAGCTTCATGAGGTAGTCACCTGGAATGCATTTCAATTAACAGGTGTGCCTTGTTAAAAGTTCATTTGTGGAATTTCTTTCCTTCTTAATGCGTTTGAGCCAATCAGTTGTGTTGTGACAAGGTAAGGGTGGTATACAGAATAAAAGCCCTATTTGGTGAAAGACAAAGTCCATATTATGGCAAGAACAGCTCAAATAAGCAAATAGAAACGACAGTCCATCATTACTTTAAGACATTTCGGAAAATATCAAGAACATTGAAAGTTTCTTCAAGTGCAGTCGAAAAAAACATCAAGTGCTATGATGAAATGGCGAGAAGAAGGCAGACGCTTTACGTGCCCCCAACCGATTATTATTTTTTGTTTGTTTATTTGCGTTGTTTATAACTTAGTTTTTTAAACTTATTTTGTACATAATGTTGCTGATACCATCACTTATGACCGAAAATAACTTCTGGACATCAGGACTGCGATTACTCACCACGGACTGGCAGAATAATTTTTCCCTTAACGAGTCTGATGAGCCCGACGCAAACGATAAACTGCTTTCTCGGGAACAGGGCCAGATCCCCGTGATTTGCGTGAAGAGGAGGTGGAGAAAAAGGGTCCGGAGGGCAGGCTGCCTTCTGAGAATTCGTAGGTGATCGAATAAACCCCCACTTCCTTCCATTCTGCTAGCAAACGTGCAATCTTGGGCAATAAAATAGATGACCTACGTGGAAGATTAAACTAACAATGGGACATTCAAACTGACAAACTGTAATATTGTGTGCTTCAGGGAGTCGTGGCTGAACGACGACACTATCAACATACAGCTGGCTGGTTTTATGCTGCACCGGCAGGATAGAACAGCAGCGTCTGGAAAGACAAGGAGCGGCAGACAATGTATTTTTGTAAATAACAGCAGGTACACAATATATAAGGAAGTCTCGAGCTATTGCTCGCCTGAGGTAGAGTATCTCATGATAAGCTGTAGACCACACTATCTACCTAGAGAGTTTTCATCTGTATTTTTCGTAGCTGTTTACATACCACCATAGCCAGAGGCTGGCACTAAGACGGCATTGAATGAGCTGTATTCCGCCATAAGCAAACAAGAAAACGCTCACCCAGAGACGGCGCTCCTAGTAGCGCGGGGACTTTAATAAAGGGAAACTTAAATCCATTTTACCAAACTTCTATCAGCATGTTAAATGTGCAACAAGAGGATCACCTTTACTCGACACAGAGACGCATAAAAAGAACTCTCCCTCGCCCTCCATTTGGCAAATCTGACCATAATTCTATCTTCTTGATTCCTGCTTACCAGCAAAAATTTAAGCAGGAAGCACCAGTGACAAGATCAATAAAAAAGTGGTCAGACGAAGCAGATGCTAAGCTACAGGACTGTTTTGCTAGCACAGACTAGAATATGTTCCGGGATTCCTCCGATGGCATTGAGGAGTACACCACATCAGTCATTGGCTTCATCAATAAGTGCATCGATGACGTCCCCCCACAGTGACCTTATGTACATACCCCAACCAGAAGCCATGGACTACAGGCAACATCCACACTGAGCTAAAGGCTAGAGCTGTCGCTTTCAAGGAGCGGGACTCTAACCCGGAAGCTTATAAGAAATCCCGCTATGCCCTCCGACGAACCATTAACAGGCAAGGCGTCATTACAGGACTAAGATCGAATCGCACTACACTAGATCTGATGCTCGTTGGATGTGGCAGGGCTTGCAAACCATGACAGACTACAAAGTGAAGCACAGCCGAGAGCTGCCCAGTGACACGAGCCTACCAGACGAGCTAAACTACTTCTATGCTCGCATCGAGGCAATGCATGAAAGCACCAGCTGTTTGGGAAGACTGTATGATCACGCTCTCCGCAGCCGATGTGAGTAAGACCTTTAAACAGGTCAACATTCACAAGGCCGCAGGGCCAGACGGATTACCAGGACGTGTACTGCGAGCATGCGCTGACCAACTGGCAAGTGTCTTCACTGACATTTTCAACCTCTCCCTGTCCAAGTATGTAACATCATCATGTTTTAATCAGACCACCATAGTCCCTGGGCCCAAGAACACTAAGGTAACCTGCCTAAATGACTACCAAACCCGTAGCACTCACGTCTGTAGAAATGAAGTGCTTTGAATGGCTGGCCATGGCTCACATCAACACCATTATCCCAGAAACCCTAGACCCACTTCATTTTGCATACCGCCCCAACAGATCCACAGATGATGCAATCTCTATTGCACTCCACACTGCCTTTTCCCACCTGGACAAAAGGAACACCTATGTGAGAATGCTATTCATTGACTACAGCTCAGCGTTCAACACCATAGTGCCCTCAAAGTTCGTCAATAAGCTAAGGACCCTGGGACTAAACACCTCCCTCTGCAACTGGATCCTGGACTTCCTGACGGGCCGCTCCCAGGTGGTAAGGGTAGGTAACAACACATCTGCCACGCTGATCCTCAACACAGGGGCCCCTCAGAGGTGCATGCTCAGTCCCCTCCTGTACTCCCTGTTCACTCATGACTGCACGGCCAGGCACAACTCTAACACCATCATTAAATTTGCCAATGACACAACAGTGGTAGGCCTGATCACTGACAACGACGAGACAGACTATAGGGAGGAGATCAGAGACCTGGCCGTGTGGTGCCAGGACAACAACCTCTCCCTCAACATAATCAGGACAAAGGAGATGATTGTGGACTACAGGAAAAAGAGGATCGAGCACGCCCACATTCTCATTGACGGGGCTGCAGTGGAGCATGTTGAGAGCTTCAAGTTCCTTGGTGTCCACATCACCAACAAACTAACATGGTCCAAGTATACCAAGACAGTCATGAAGAGGGCATGACCAAACCTATTCCCCCTCAGGAGACTGAAAAGATTTGGCATGGGTCCTCAGATCCTCAAAAGGTTCTACAGCTGCACCATCGAGAGCATCCTGACTGGTTGCATCACTGTCTGGTGTAGCAAGTGCTCGGCCTCCGACCGTAAGGCACTACAGAGGGTAGTGCGAATGGCCCAGTACATCACTGGGGCCAAGCTTCCTGCCATCCAGGACCTCTATACCAGGCGGTGTCAGAGGAAGGCCCTAACAATTGCCAAACACTCCAGCCACCCTAGTCATAGACCGTTCTCTCTGCTACCGCACGGCAAGCGGTGCCAGAGCGCCAAGTCTAGATCCAAGAGGCATCTGAACAGCTTCTACCCCCAAACCATAAGACTGCTGAACACCTAATCAAATGGCTACCCAGACTATTTGCATTGCCACCCCCTTCCCCCTCTTTTACACGGCTGCTACCCTCTGTTGTTATCATCTATGCATAGTCACAGTAACTCTACCTTCATGTACATATTATCTCAACTAACTGGTGCCCCCGCACATTGACACTGTAGCGGTACTTCCCTGTATATAGTCTCGCTATTGTTATTTTACTGCTGCCTTTAATGACTTGTTACTTTTATTTCTTATTCTTATGCGTATTTTCAACTGTATTGTTGGTTAGGGGCTCATAAGTAAGCATTTCACAGTAAGGTCTACACCTGTTGTATTCGGCGCATGTGACTAATTGAATTTGATTCGATTTGATGAAACTGGCTCTCATGAGGACCGCCACAGGAAAGGAAGACCCAGAGTTACCTCTGCTGCAGAGGATAAGTTCATTAGAGTTACCAGCCTCAGAAATTACAGACCAAATAAATGCTTCACAGAGTTCAAGTAATAGACATATCTCAACATCAACTGTTCAGAGGAGACTAAGTGAATCAGGCCTTCATGGTCCAATTGGGGGGGGGGGGGGGGGGTCAAAATCAAAAGTAATAGTCAGTATCTGGTGTGGCCACCAGCTGCATTAAGTACTGCTATGCATCTCCTCCTCATGGACTGCACTAGATTTGCCAGTTCTTGCTGTGAGATGTTACCCCACTCTTCCACCAAGGCACCTGCAAGTTCCCGGACATTTCTGGGGGAATGGCCCTAGCCCTCATCCTCCGATCCAGCAGGTCCCAGACGTGCTCAATGTGATTGAGATCCGGGCTCTTTGCTGGCCATGGCAGAACACTGACATTCCTGTCTTGCAGGAAATCACACACAGAACGAGCAGTATGGCTGGTGGCATCTTCATGCTGGAGTGTCATGTCAGGATGAGCCTACAGGAAGGGTACCACATGAGGGAGGAGGATGTCTTCCCTATAACGCACAGTGTTGAGATTGCCTGCAATGACAACAAGCTCAGTCCGATGATGCTGTGACACACCACCCCAGACCATGACGGACCCTCCAGCTCCAAATCGATCTCGCTCCAGAGTACAGGCCTCGGTGTAACGCTCATTCCTTCGACGATAAACTGCGAATCCGACCATCACCCCTGGCGAGACAAAACCGCGACTCGTCAGTGAAGAGCACTTTTTGCCAGTCTTGTCTGGTCCAGCGACGGTGGGTTTGTGCACATAGGCTACGTTGTTGCCGGTGATGTCTGGTGAGGACCTGCCATACAACAGGCCTACAAGCCCTCAGTCCAGCCTCTCTCAGCCTATTGAGCACAGTCTGAGCACTGATGGAGGGATTGTGCGTTCCTGGTGTAACTGTTCCTGGTGTAGTCCCGTGTGGCTCAGTTGGTAGAGCATGGCGCTTGCAACGCCAGGGTTGTGGGTTCATTCCCCACGGGGGGACCAGGATGAAGTTGGTAGAGCATGGCGCTTGCAACGCCAGGGTTGTGGGTTCATTCCCCACGGGGGGACCAGGATGAATATGTATGAACTTTCCAATTTGTAAGTCGCTCTGGATAAGAGCGTCTGCTAAATGACTTAAATGTAAAATGTAAATGTAACTCGGGCAGTTGTTGTTGCCATCCTGTACCTGTCCCGCAGGTGTGATGTTTAGATGTACCGATCCTGTGCAGGTGTTGTTACACGTGGTCTGCCACTGCGAGGACGATCAGCTGTCCATCCTGTCTCCCTGTAGCACTGTTTTAGGCGTCTCACAGTACGGACATTGCAATTTATTGCCCTGGCCATGTCTGCAGTCCTCATATCTCCTTGCAGCATGCCTAAGGCACGTTCACGCAGATGAGCAGGGAGCCTGGGCATCTTTCTTTTGGTGTTTTTCAGAGTCAGTAGAAAGGCCTCTTTCGTGTCCTAAATTTTCATAACTGTGACCTTAATTTCCTACCGTCTGTAAGTTGTTAGTGTCTTAACGGCTGTTCCACAGGTGCATGTTCATTAATTATTTAAGATCTTTGAAGATATTTGGATTTTTATGAATTATCTTTGAAAGACAGGGTCCTGAAAAAGGGATGTTTAGATCATCTTTGGGTTAAGGCCTTTTATTGCATTGTTTTGTTTATTTAACCTTTATTTAACTAGGCAAGTCAGTTAAGAACAAATTCTTATTTACAATGACGACATTAGAGCAGGTATGTCCAATTACAGATGCCGACAGAGGCTGAGCATCTGAGTTTGGTTACCTCGATGCAAAGCATGTGTGGCTTAGTCCCATATGCACTCCTCTCTGCTAAAGCCATTACTGTAAGGCATTCTCAGTCCTAGTCAAATACAGGCCATTGCTGTAAGGCACTCTCAGTCCTACTCAAATACGCACCATGGGTGTCTGGGGCCCCCAAATCTGCTGGATTGAACAGATAAGCAGGGGAAGCAGCTGCCGACACTAAGTGAAATTATTAAAGCTAGCATATTTTGGGTAAAGTCAATGTGATTTTGGCCCTGAAAAGACCTTGCTTAACGTGTCAGACCAGATAAATAGCATTAGCGAGGGGGAGCTTAGAGGCCTAGACTCAAGCATATTATTGGGAAACCGGTTTGCAAGAAAATAGAGGCAAGGGGGAAATATACATGAAGAGTATATCCTATCTGAGATCCCTGGGTGTTAAATGGGCTGCCTATAGGATTAGCCATAGCCTCGGCAGATGTTAATTTCCAAAACATATGTCAGGGCTTAAAGCCTGGTGTAAACACTACCACAGTGGACAGAGTTTATCAGTTTTGGAGCAGACTCCATATTAACAACCTCTTTAAGCAGCTCAGTTGCAGATGTCTGTCACACAAGCTATAAGAACACTGCCATCACCTGGCAATTGCAGAAAATGTATAGGGACATACAAATACATACAAAATATATACAAATATATATTAATTACATTTTTTATTTATGAAATCAAAGGTGAAAATGAAAGAAACTATTTAAAGCTAGTAGCAACAAAGGTGAAACGTGTGAAATGGCATGTGGCTACTCTCAATAGGTAGCGGTATCACATCTTTCAGTGTGTGTGTGTGTGTGTGTGTGTGTGTGTGTGTGTGTGTGTGTGTGTGTGTGTGTGTGTGTGTGTGTGTGTGTGTGTGTGTGTGTGTGTGTGTGTGTGTGTGTGTGTGTGTGTGTGTGTGTGTGTGTGTGTGTGTGTGTGTGTGTGTGTGTGTGTGTGTGTGTGTGTGCGCGTGTGCGTGTTCTTGGGCTCTGACAGGTGTGTGTGGAGGAGGGTGTTTGTGCGTGCGTGCGTACGTGCAAGAGAGAGACAGGGAGAGAGAGAGATACAGGGAGAGACAGGGAGAGGAGCCAGGGGCGAGCCGGTGAACCTCCCATCTGTTTGCACTCCAGAGGGGTTGGAGAAGGCTCCATCTCTCCACAGTTACAGGCACAGCTGCTCTATGGAGTTCAGAGATGGCACGTACAACCAAAGAGCAACCTCCCATGTCAGGATTATTTTGTATTTTCTTTGAGTGAAACTCACTTAAAGGTACTTCAAGAACACAGTCCAAACTCCAATGGATTACGCTCTGTCCAGGCGTTAGTAGAATGGGGAAGTTATGAGATGGCTTGGCTTTTTGTTCCATTTCCAACCGGCCACTAGGTGCAATGCGAGTGCCTGTTACTAGGCCTGTTACTAGGCGAGGTACGGCTCTGAACATCTGGACTCAATCCCAGTGCTAATAGGCACTCCTTTTGTAATTTTAGTTTTTCAGTTTTAACCCAAACCTTAACCAGTCAGAATTAATGCTGAAATGTAACCCCTAATGCCTTAATTATTTTCCATAGAACGCATAGCCCCTTGTTGATTATCCCTTACAAATCTTTCCCTGGAGGCAAAACTGAGCTATTTCCAATAGATGGGCCAGCTGCGAAGTCCAAATTGCTTATTTCGTAATAATGTGGGTTAGGGATAGCAGTGTGGGTTAGCAGTGTTGTTAAAGTTAGGGTTAAGGTTAGGTTTAAAATCAGACTTTATGAAGATTAATGACAATAAATGCCAGCCTGTGCGTTGAACAGGTCTCCTTTGCCCAATTGTACATCTGGCAAAGACATATATTTTTTTTATTATACGAAGAAAATGAGCTACATATTTGAACAAAAATATTTTAAGCGACAAATTTAGAGGAGACTTGTATTACTGCTTTGAAAGCACAATGTCTTTGTAAAAGCAACGGTGATGCCGTGGGCAGATTAAGATCCCACATCTGTAATGATTTCATAATCATAGACATTGGTCACTTGACTGAATTAAGATCCCAATTGACTGAATTAAGATCCCACATCTGCAATGATTTCATAATCATAGACACTGGGCATGTGACTAGATTAAGACCCCACATCTGTAATGATTTCATAATCATAGACACTGGTCACTTGACTGAATTAAGATCCCACATCTGAAATTATTTCATAATCATAGACACTGGTCACTTGACTGACATTATGTACAGCTAACTATCTTCTGGGAGATCATGATTTTTTACAATACACAACTACAATTTAGAAGTGGAGATAGCGTGTGAACTTTACCCATAGATAAATGGCACAAGTATCAGTTAGAAAAAAAAGTTAAATATGCACATCTAACTGAGCAGGTGAAGGATAGAAGAATGTATCAAATAAATAAAGAATGTCTGTAACTCTAGTATGCTCCACACACAGAGACGCCTACAAAGCTCTCCCTTGCCCTCCATTTGGCAAATCTGACCATAATTCTATCCTCCTGATTCCTGCTTACAAGCAAAAACTAAAGCAGGAAGTACCAGTGACTCGCTCAATACGGAAGTGGTCAGATGATGCAGATGCTACGCTAAAGGACTGTTTTGCTAGCACAGACTGGAATATGTTCCGGGATTCATCCAATGGCATTGAGGAGTATACCACCTCATTCATCGGCTTCATCAATAAGTGCATCGACGATGTTGTCCCCACAGTGACCGTACGTACATATCCCAACCAGAAGCCATGGATTACAGGCAACATCCGCATCAAGCTAAAGGCTAGAGCTGCAGCTGTCAAGGAGCAGAACACTAATCTGGATGCCTTTAAGAAATCTCGCTACGGCCTCAGATGAACCATCAAACAGGCAAAGCGTCAATACAGAATTAAGATGTAATGCCTACTACACTGGCTCTGATGCTCGTTGGATGTGGCAGGGCTTGAAAACTATTACGGACTACAAAGGGAAACCCAGCCGTGAGCTGCCAAGTGACGCGAGCCTACCAGATGAGCGAAACATCTTTTATGCTTGCTTCGAGCCAAGCATCAATGAAGCATGCATGAGAGCACCAGCTATTCCGGACGACTGTGTGATAACGCTCTCGGTAGCCGATGTGAGTAAGACCTTTAAACAGGTCAACATTCACAAAGCCGCGGAGCCAGACGGATTACCAGGACATGTACTCAAAGCATGAACAGACCAACTGGCAAGTGTCTTCACTGACATTTTCAACCTCTCCCTGAGAGTCTGTAACCGAGTCTGTAATACCTACATGTTTCAAGCAGACCACCATAATCTCTGTGCCCAAGGAAGCAAAGGTAACCTGCCTAAATGATTACCGCCCCGTAGCACTGAAATCAACATGACTCACATCAATAATATCATCCCGGATACACTAGAACCACTTCAATTCGCATACCGCCCCAACAGATCAACAGATGACGTAATCTCAATCTCAATCACACTGCACACTGCCCTTTTCCACCTGGACCAGTGGTTCCCAAACATTTTATAGTCCCGTACACCTTCAAACATTCAACCTCCAGCTGCGTACCCCCTCTAGCACCAGGGTCAGCACACTCTCAAATGTTGTTTTTGCCATCATTGTAAGCCTGCCACACACACACTATACGATACATTTATTAAACGTAAGAATGAGTGTGAGTTTTTGTCACAACCCGGCTCGTGGGTAGTGACAAAGAGCTCTTGTAGGACCAGGGCACAAATAATAGTATAATAATAATCAATAATTTAGCTCTTTATTTAACCATCTTACATATAAAACCTTATTTGTTCATCGAAAATTGTGAAGAACTCACCACAGGTTAATTAGAAGGGTGTGCTTGAAAGGATGCACATAACTCTGCAACGTTGGGTTCTATTGGAGAGAGTCTCAGTCTTAAATAATTTTCCACACACTGTCTGTGCCTATTTTTAGTTTTCATGCTAGTGAGGGCCGAGAATCCACCCTCACATATGTACGTGGTTGCAAAGGGCATCAGTGTCTTAACAGCGCAATTTGCCAAGGCAAGAAACTCTGAGCGCAGCCCTATTCAGAAATCTAGATGTGGCTTCTGATTAAATTTTATTTTCACAGGACTGCTTGTTGCAATTTCGATGAGACTCTCTTGTTCAGATATCGGTAAGTCGACTGGAGGCAGGGCATGAAAGTGATAACAAATACAGTTGTTTGTGTCATCCGTTTTGGGAAAGTACCTGCATAATTGCGCACCCAGCTCACCAGGTGCTTCGCTACATCACATTTGACATTGTTCGTAAGCTTGAGTTCATTTGCACATAAAAAATCTGCTTCGCCCACAACCATAAGGCTCTCCAGAGGGTAGTGAGGTCTGCACAACGCATCACCGGGGGCAAACTATCTGCCCTCCAGGACACCTACACCACCCGATGTCACAGGAAGGCCAAAAAGATCATCAAGGACAACAACCACCCGAGCCACTGCCTGTTCACCCCGCTATCATCCAGAAGGCGAGGTCAGTACAGGTGTATCAAAGCTGGGACCGAGAGACTGAAAAACAGCTTCTATCTCAAGGCCATCAGACTGTTAAACAGCCATCACTAACATTGAGTGGCTGCTGCCAACATACTGACTCATATGGCAGGCAAAAAACTGAGAAAAAATCCAACCAGGAAGGGGGAAATCTGAGGTTTGTAGTTTTTCAAGTCATTGCCTATCGAATATACAGTGTCTATGGGGTCATATTGCACTTCCTAAGGCTTCCACTAGATATCAACAGTCTTTAGAACCTTGTTTGCTGCTTCTACTGTGAAGGGGTGGGGAATGAGAGCTGTTTGAGTCAGGGGTCTGGCAGAGTGCCACGAGCTCAGTCTCACGCACTCCCGTGAGAGTTAGCTGCGTTCCATTGCATTTCTACAGACAAAGGAAACATTATTGAAGATTTATGATAAAAACATCCTAAAGATTGATTCTATACTTCGTTTGACATGTTTCTACGAGCTGTAATATTACTTTTCGTCTGAACTTTCGCCTGGACTTGCCTGCGCCTCCTGAGTTTGGATTTGTGTACTAAACGCGCGAACAAAAAGGAGGTATTTGGACTTAAATTATGGACTTTATCGAACAAAACAAACATTTATTGTGGAACTGAGATTCCTGGGAGTGCATTCTGATGAAGATCATCAAAGGTAAGTGAATATTTATAATGCTATTTCTGACTTCTGTTGACTCCACAACATGGCGGGTATCTGTATGGCTTGTTTTTGTGTCTGAGCGCCGTACTCAGATTATTGCATGGTGTGCTTTTTCCGTAAAGTTTTTTTGAAATCTGACACAGCGGTTGCATTAAGGAGAAGTGGATCTAAGATTCCATGCATAACACTTGTATCTTTTAGCAATTTTTATTATGAGTATTTCTGTAAATTGATGTGGCTCTCTGCAAAATCACCGGATGTTTTGGAACTACTGAACATAACGCACCAATGTAAACTGAGATTTTTGGATATAAATATTAACTTTATCGAACAAAACATACATGTATTGTGTAACATGAAGTCCTATGAGTGTCATCTGATGAAGATCATCAAAGGTTAGTGATTAATTGTATCTCTATTTCTGCTTTTTGTGACTCCTCTCTTTGGCTGGAAAAAATGGCTGTGTTTTTCTGTGACTAGGTGCTAACCTAACATAATCATTTGGTGTGCTTTCGTCGTAAAGCCTTTTTGAAATCGGACACTGTGCCTGCATTTACAACAAGTTTATCTTTAAAATGGTGTAAAATACTTGTATGTTTGAGGAATTTTAATTATGAGATATCTGTTGTTTTGAATTTGGCGCCCTGCAATTTCACTGGCTGTTGGTCGAGGTGGGACGCCACCGTCCCGAATATCCCAGAGAGGTTTTAAACAATGCCACTTTATATAATGTTTACATACTGTCACGCCCTGACCATAGTTTGCGTTGTATGTTTCTATGTTTTGTTTGGTCAGGGTGTGATATGAGTGGGCATTCTATGTTGTATGTCTAGTTTGTCTGTTTCTATGTGTTTGGCCTGATATGGTTCTCAATCAGAGGCAGGTGTTAGTCGTTGTCTCTGATTGGGAACCATATTTAGGTAGCCTGTTTTGTATTGTGGGTTGTGGATGATTGTTCCTGTTCCTGTGTTTGTGATCACGTTACGGGACTGTTTCGTCTTCCTTCGTTTGTCGGTTTATTGTTTTGGTTCTTGTTTCAAGTATTCTTATTAAAATGGATACTCACCACGCTGCATCTTGGTCCTCCTCTCTTTCGCCCGACGAAGAACGTTACACATACCCTATATTACTCATCTCATATGTATATACTGTACTCTATACCATCTACTGCATCTTGCCTATGCCTTTCGGCCATCGCTCATCCATATATATATATATGTACACATTCTTATTCATTCCTTTACACTTGTATTTAAAAGGTAGTTGTCGTGAAATTGTTAGATTACTTGTTAGATATTACTGCATGGTCGGAACTAGAAGCACAAGCATTTCACTACACTCGCATTAACATCTGCTAACCATGTGTATGTGACCAATAAAATTTGATTTGATTTGGACCGGATGTACATGCCTCTAGAGGTTATTTAAGTAGGTGTGTTTCACAGTGTTGTATGAGCTAAAGAAAGATCAAACTCGGATCGGTTCCTCAGGGAGTCCTCAGTTCAGAGGGTATGTATTAGTCTGTCTGTCAAATCGTCTCACTTCTCTTCACCGCCTCAGCCACCCTGACCTCAATCACAACCCCCCATAAGGTACAATAACCTGTACTTAGACTTCTAAAGCAGGGGGCACTAGCATGGCATGGAGCTAACAGCTTCCATGGACATTCCTTTTCTGCACTCTTCAGAAGTAATCTGCAAAAGTCGTTGGATGGGAATTAGGGGTATCCAGGCAAGCGCTGAATTTGACTAAGTAGAGAGGGATTTTTTTCATACTCTCTGCTGCTACATATGAAGAAAGGCTCAAATTGGAGTGCTTCTGGGCTAATTATGTGGCAGCTCGGAGGGCCTGTATCCTAGGCTAATGCAGAGAATCTAATGTAGATATGGACAAAGGCACATAACAGCAATCAATTCAATTCCGGGGAAGTAACACGCAACCGTTTTCACATTCAAATCAAAGCAGGCTCTTGAGAAGGCTGAGATGGATGACATGATTTCAGTGTTTCTGCAATGTCCCTCTCCAAAGTCGCATAAGCTGTTTGATACCATTAAAACGAGACACTTTCCAGGGCTAATGTATGTGGAGCGTTCCCTCTTTACATTGTAGTACTGTTGGGAATTTCAGCTCACATCAAATCAACTCTTTCATCAAATTGAGATGGTCCACAGACAGTAATGGTAATATAAGTCTTTTCTGACACATTTTCATTTATTAGGGAGGAAAACTTTTTGAAAGAATTCAGAACACATACAATGTTTTACTGAACCTTGTCACCTAGGGGAAGTGAGGAAGCCCTGAAAACCTTAAGCGTACCCTGTCAGAGGGCCTCAAAGCAGGCCAAGTCACATAGACGCTCCGCTGATAGCTAAGTAAAAAGGGTGAGGTGTCATACCTGCCAGTAAAGAGCTGAGCCATGGGGGTTCCCATATCACACTCCAAGGAGGATGCAAAGATACTCATAGTCATATGGCACAGGAAAGAGGAGGGTGAGAGAATACAATCCTGACTAACCCCTAAGGTGGCACAACTCCAGTGTGCTAGATAAGTGATGCCCCAGGGGAGAAGCCTAGGGTTTCAACCACAGGCGTTGGGGAAACCTGATGGGTGAAAACCCAGCTTAGATGTGATCTGTTGTATTGTACAATATTCACAATGGGATGGTATTCACTCTAATCTGGTAGTAATATCTCCCGTTAGGATGGTGTGCAGTTGACATCAACAGTATTGTGAGTGTTTTGAAATGTCATCCTTTTCTCTCCTCAAGAGGCTTTCTTTCAATTGAAATTCCCATAATTCCTTTAACACTAGATAAAGGTAAGGTAAGGTAAGATACCATGATAAATATTCATGTTGAATTTGCTTGTTTTTGGAAACACCTGGCTGTCTGGGAATTAGTTTATAGTTTTTACAGTAGTATGCCCTTCAATGATCTTAATTGTTTTCCATCCTTTTTACCTCGAATTAGTCCTTTTATCATTCTCATGTTTTCCATGTGTATCGACCTACAGTAACTAGCTACAGTGTAGGCATATTTACTTTATTCAAAGTAAATGGTGGTAGCTTCCAAAAGTCGTGAACAGCTGGGCAATTTAAGGTGAAACAGTTTACCTGACATACATTGTTTTCATTTTCTTCATACCTGCATCAGAACAAAACAATACCTGTGCTTTCTCAAAGGTTCAAATATTGCTAATGCCTCAATAAAGCCGTCGCTTATGATCAGTGGGTATTGGTTGACAAAGTACCTATCACATAGCATGAATTAAAGCTTCTGTATGCTAGCATGCTAGCTGCCCATAGCTAGCCAAGAATGTGGTTGTTTGGACCCGCTAACTTATTTGGACATGGTTCATTTCATGCTAGCCTTTTGCTATGACATTCACGCAGTGCTTAATTTGTACATCAGGAGGTGCCAGAACCAAAAGTGAGCGCGAGAGTGGGGAGACCTGGGGAGTTCTGAGGTACCGGAATGCATAAAAAAATAGAAGTTGCACACACGGGGAACATTTTTAGTAGACTATGGTCCGGGAAAATGTTGGCCTTTTATAAACGCATTTCATGCAATTCTACATCATCTTACATGACTGGAGACTTTTGCTGAATCTTTTTTAATATTATATAATATTTAACAAATGATTGAAATGGCAGGCTACTTTGACACTGACAAACTGAGAATCTGAGATCAATAAAATTGACCTTGTCTTGAATCCATCAATAGTCTAGGCCTAGGTGTGTGGAGACACATATTGTAGGCTACAATTTGAGGAGGAAATTATAGTCCTAAAAATGCTTTCCAGTTTCACTGACTCTCCCAATGATGCTGCAGCTCACTCGCTGGTGATGGCCGATGCTCGTGCCAAAAGCCTCTGTTTTGTAAAAATAATATTTGTAAGTTGATCAAATATTTTGGTAGCCTACAGCAGACTTCTCCTTTCAGCAGGAGCCATTTGCTTTCCAACCTGTGTTTTCCCTCGATTGTATTTGAAATATTGCAAAAAGACTGTTTTGTCTTTGTGCTGTTTTTCCACTTCCAGATTCACTTCCTGACTGTAGGGTATTTCCTGTTATTAGGCTACAATCCACAGCTATTGATCCTCTGTTGCTAAATTATAGGCCTTCTCATGGCGTAGTAGGCTATTCTGAATTATTTCATTTATTTCTGAACAGACAAACTTTTTACTACTCTATGCAAATGTATTGAAATTGATCAGGGGTGCTGCAGTTTGTTCAGAACCCTTCGCGTGGCTATGATTCTAAAAGAAAATAAATGTTGAAGTGCAACACTGGAGAGATGAGAGTTGCAGGCTCATGTCTATCAGAGCAGAGAGGAAGAAAGATCATAGAAAGTAAATCTCATTCTAGTTATGAGAGACATTGGCTTGCTTCTCACACAGCCACGGCCAATTGTTGGTCTCAAACATAGGTTACAGTGTCGCGCAAACCATAAACCCAAGCCGAATAAACTCTTAGAATATTAGGCCCAGGCTAAAAATCTACATTTCACATTACGTTTTTTTGTGGGGGCAGGAGAATTAACTAAGAGGCAACTCAAATTAACTTTCATTGCTTTTATTAGGATTTTTTTACATTGTAAGGAGATACCGGATCCAGGCAAATAGGTTCCGGAACAAAAGAGTTGCTGGATCCTGTTCTAGCACCGGCTCAAATTAAGCACTGCATTCACCTCTCTTTCACTGATGCCTCTAATGTCATTGAGGACAGGGTAAATCAAGTGTGTCAATCCACCATCTACAGCACATCGCTAATGGAGAAGAAGCAGTTTGGCAGTGCAGAAAATGTCCTCATTAAAGGCTAGAGACTCGGTCATACACACACGCACTCACACCTTCATACAAATACACACACTAACACACATGCATACTGTACACACACACTAACACTAACACACACACACACCAATACATATGTGCTGGCTGCTTGGGAATTTCAGGCTGTACATTCACAACTGCACATGGGTAAATTGGAACACACAGCCTTCCATTACTAATTAACATGGGATGTAATGCAGAGAATACATTACAACTATAATCTGATAGACATTTGGAAATGTCACAAAAGCTGTTGCTTCCATGCATTTACTAAAAGAAGCTGAAATTGGAATACTTAACATCTTTATAAGGCAACTAATCTGATCATTGTACTGTATGAAGCAGATCTAGGACTGTTAGTTCCATTGCAATGCTTTTAACCTTCCCCTTTCTCATTACCCACCTATACCCCAGAGTGCCATCCACGCTCGGCAGCAGGTGTGTGGTCTCATACACAGCCCCGCTAATGTGGCTCAATCATATCTAATCAATGACTGGCATTTCTACCCAGAGATATTATATTTACCTTCCCTGTTTGGCCAAGATATAATCAAGTCCCTTCGGCCCTAAGCCCACTCCGGCCACAAGGCTGTTGCTATGGCGACCGACCATTGTGCCGATAGCCTTTGTGAGTTCTGCAGACACTACCTCTTAATTATCCCCTAGCTTGCTTTTCATTCTCTTTAAAGGGACATCTTTTCTTTATAAATGGATCAGCCTCTGTCATTAGGAGCACAAGGCTGTCTTTTTGGATCGTAATTTGCAGCTCTGTTCCCATGTGTGCTCAATCCATGGGGTAAGAGTAAAACCAGCAAGGTGAAGAGGGACGCAGGTGAAGTAGAGAGGGTTAACTGCTAAACGTCTGAAGTAAATGTTCAGCTGTGAGATCAGCATTGTGCAAATTAGGCTAAATATTAGCTACCTTTACACAAGTAGTCCAATCAAGTAGCCCAATCACGTAAAATGAACAAGCATGAAACTGATAACACTGTCGTCTTCTTCAATGTTCTCATCTTAAGAAGGACCATTTTTAGAGTGGCTCACATCCCGTCCTACCCTGTCCTCGTCCCCCACTCACACCCTGTCCTCATCCCCCACTCACACCCTGTACTCATCCTCCCCTCACACCCTGTCCTCATCCCCAAGTCACACCATGTCCTCATCCCCCACTCACACCCTGTCCTCATACTCCACTCACAACCTGTCCTTCATCCCCCAGTCACATCATGTCCTCATCCCCCACTCACACCCTGTCCTCATCCCCCACTCACACCCTGTCCTCATCACCCAGTCACACCATGTTCTCATCCCCCAGTCATACCCTGTCATCATCCCCCAGTCACACCCTGTCGTCATCCCCCAGTCACACCATGTCCTCATCCCCCAGTCACACCATGTCCTCATCCCCCAGTCACACCATATCATCATCCCCCAGTCACATCATGTACTCATCCCCCAGTCACACCATGTCTTCATTCCCCAGTCACACCATGTCCTCATTCCCCAGTCACACCATGTACTCATCTCCCAGTCACACCATGTCCTCATTCCCCAGTCACACCATGTACTCATCCCCCAGTCACACCATGTCCTCATTCCCCAGTCACGCCATGTCCTCATCCCCCAGTCACACCATGTCCTCATTCCCCAGTCACACCATGTCCTCATCCCCCAGTCACACCATGTCCTCATTCCCCAGTCACACCATATCATCATCCCCCAGTCACACCATGTCCTCATCCCCCAGTCACACCATGTCCTCATTCCCCAGTCACACCATGTCCTCATCCCCCAGTCACACCATGCCCTCATCCCCCAGTCACACCATGTCCTCATCCCCCAGTCACACCATATCATCATCCCCCAGTCACATCATGTACTCATCCCCCAGTCACACCATGTCTTCATTCCCCAGTCACACCATGTCCTCATTCCCCAGTCACACCATGTACTCATCTCCCAGTCACACCATGTCCTCATTTCCCAGTCACACCATGTACTCATCCCCCAGTCACACCATGTCCTCATTCCCCAGTCACACCATGTCCTCATCCCCCAGTCACACCATGTCCTCATTCCCCAGTCACACCATATCATCATCCCCCAGTCACACCATGTCCTCATCCCCCAGTCACACCATGTCCTCATTCCCCAGTCACACCATGTCCTCATCCCCCAGTCACACCATGTCCTCATCCCCCAGTCACACCATGTCCTCATCCCCCAGTCACACCATGTCCTCATTCCCCAGTCACACCATGTCCTCATTCCCCAGTCACACCATGTCCTCATCCCCAGTCACACCATGTCCTCATCCCCCAGTCACACCATGTCCTCATCCCCCAGTCACACCATGTCCTCATTCCCCAGTCACACCATGTCCTCATTCCCCAGTCACACCATGTACTCATTCCCCAGTCACACCATGTCCTCATCCCCCAGTCACACCATGTCCTCATTCCCCAGTCACACCATGTCCTCATTCCCCAGTCACACTAGGGTTGGACAGTATCCAGATTTGTATTTTATTTTTAATTTCACCTTTATTTAACCAGGTAGGCAAGTTGAGAACAAGTTCTCATTTACAATTGCGACCTGGCCAAGATAAAGCAAAGCAGTTCGACACATACAACAACACAGAGTTACACATGGAGTAAAACAAATATACAGTCAATAATAGAGGAGAAAAATAAGTCTATATACAATGTGAGCAAATGAGGTGAGATAAGGGAGGTAAAGGCAAAAAAGGCCATGGTGGCGAAGTAAATACAATATAGCAAGTAAAACACTGGAATGGTAGATTTGCAGTGGAAGAATGTGCAAAGTAGAAATAGAAATAATGAGGTGCAAAGGAGCAAAATAAATAAATACAGTAGGGGAAGAGGTAGTTTTTTGGGCTAAATTATAGATGGGCTATGTACAGGTGCAGTAATCTGTGAGCTGCTCTGACAGCTGGTGCTTAAAGCTAGTGAGGGAGATAAGTGTTTCCAGTTTCAGAGATTTTTGTAGTTCGTTCCAGTCATTGGCAGCAGAGAACTGGAAGGAGAGGCGGCCAAAGGAGGAATTGGTTTTGGGGGTGGCCAGAGAGATATACCTGCTGGAGCTCGTGCTACAGGTGGGTGCTGCTATGGTGACCAGCGAGCCGAGATAAGGCGGGGACTTTATCTAGCAGGGTCTTGTAGATGACCTGGAGCCAGTGGGTTTGGCGACGAGTATGAAGCGAGGGCCAGCCAACGAGTGCGTACAGGTCGCAGGGGTGGGTAGTATATGGGGCTTTGGTGACAAAACGGATGGCACTGTGATAGACTGCATCCAAATGAATGAGTAGGGTATTGGAGGCTATTTTGTAAATGACATCGCCGAAGTATAGGATCGGTAGGATGGTCAGTTTTACGAGGGTATGTTTGGCAGAATGAGTGAAGGATGCGTTGTTGCGAAATAGGAAGCCAATTCTAGATTTAACTTTGGATTGGAGATGTTTGATGTGAGTCTGGAAGGAGAGTTTACAGTCTAACCAGACACCTAGGTATTTGTAGTTGTCCACACATTCTAAGCCAGCATCACTACTCTGGACGGGCAAACAGGTGCAGGCAGCAATCGGTTGAATAGCATGCATTTAGTTTTACTTGTATTTAAAAGCAGTTGGAGGCCACGGAAGGAGAGTTGAATGGCATTGAAGCTCGTCTGGAGGGTTGTTTACACAGTGTCCAAAGAAGGGCCAGAAGTATACAGAATGCGTAGAGGTGTATACCATCATTTATAATGACAGAATGTTCATATTTGAAGATAGCAGAAAGGACTGGCAAGGAGCGGAATGTTACGTAAAGAGTCTGATACTCAAGCTAGAATGTCTCTGCTGTAACCAAGAAGCTTTATCTTGACATCTAGCCACTTAGCTAGCAAGTTAGCAAACCAAATGCATAGCTGGAGCCCTGAGCTAGATATAATTAATTTGACACATCTTTGATTTCTTATAGTTTTACTTAACTTATAGTCATAAGCAGTGGCGTAGCATACTCTCCCGCATTCACCACCGTCGGTATTTCGAAATACGGTATAAACGGTATATCCCCCAAGCCTAAGTCACACCCTGTCCTCATCCCCCAGTCACACCCTGTGTTAACTCTGAAAGCAGATGGATATGCATGGTTGATGTCTATTGCACCTGTTCCCTATGTGCTCGGAGTTGCTCTCTGTGTTTCTGTGAAGATAAATAAACCATCTGTTCCAAAGCATTGAGGTTTCATACTTTACACTTTGCCACTATTCAGAGTGGAAGGAGTTCCAAAATCTGTCAACTGCCTTGAAGTGTGTTTCATTAGTTTCACGTTTGATAGACACATTTGCATTTCTGGATTCATTGTTTACTACTTATGCAAAGTGCAATTCACAGACAACATATTCACATTTCAAGTAATGTGTCCCAAAGAATAAACAAACAAATAATTAATTTGATTGACACTATTAGACTGAGATGCGGGTCCTACACGGCAACAGTAGAAATACAATCTTTCCTCAGTGTCTAGTTTGAGTTGGCTTGCAATTGCCAACAACATGCCACAAAGTTCTCCATGTTGAATGTGCTGACTACAGCGAACTTTGACATGAGTATTTTGTAGTAGAGCTCACCAGAACAGAGCCCTATGGTCC
Organism: Salvelinus alpinus; assembly: GCF_045679555.1. Classification (NCBI taxonomy): domain Eukaryota; kingdom Metazoa; phylum Chordata; class Actinopteri; order Salmoniformes; family Salmonidae; genus Salvelinus; species Salvelinus alpinus. The sequence continues at coordinate 79,080,258 of NC_092089.1, read as the reverse complement.
CTAGACAAAAGTAGTGTACTTTTAAGGGACTAGGGTTCCATTCGGGATGCATACTTAGACTGGATCTAGGGCTGCAGAATGAAATTGCCTCATGGCTCAATGTCTGCTCTACCTTAACACCGGTGTCAAGTGGAATACACGAAGCTGCCACTCCAAGTCAGAACTTGTGTTTACAACTAAAGCTTTATGTGTTGTTTGAGTGGTAATTGCCAGTGATGTCGAAGCAACAGTAAAAAAAAAAATATTTAATTTGTTTTTATTGATGCTGTTTACTCATTAAGTAAATTCATGATCCGTAGTATAAAAAGGTTCCAATAAACGGTAACTCTTTAGAACAGTGGTCACAAACCTTTTCTGAGTCGAGATCACTTTCTGAGTCAAAATGATCTACCGCTCAGATTTTTTTCTTAACATGACTTAGAAACGTAAGCCTTTGCAACAATAACCAATGAAAAACTGCTCTGTAGCAATGAGGTTTGTGCAGTAGGCTATAGGCCCAATACATTATCACTGCATATTGGCTATGCTTGAATTGCCCTGCTAATGTTGTTCTTCTCAGACCATTTTGAAATTAGAAAATATTTTTTTTAATAAATAATTATTAGTATATGATCACTGGTAATAGATTATTTGTTGTATTACTTGTGAGGCCCAGCTGAGTGAACATAATAATTTGCTTCTTTTTTTATTTACTGGACTGATGACCTGCATCTGATGGTCAGTCTGAGGGAGGGAGCAGCGGTCAGGATGCCTCTCACCCGACTCACGTAGGGTTTCCACCATTTCCGAATACACCAGACGAAGTTCCGCCCCCATTCATTTTCAACTGGAGCACGCGGAGCAATATGCAGGGGATTGTGGGAAGGTGAGCGGTGCAAACCCTGCAAGCAAAGTGATAGAAAAAGTTCAGCTCTGCTCTACTTTATACAAATTGCACACGGCCACCGCTGCCGTTAACCAATCATGTGCAGAGCAGATGTTTTTGATTGAAAATCTTGTTCTAAAACATAGTTCCGCCTGTCATTAGTTCCGGGCAAGCACAACCCAAAAGATAGTTCCGGGCAAGCACAACCCACAATAATCGCTGTGTCTGGTTTTCCAATTCTACATGATTTTGCTTTGCTAGAATACAGAGACAAAATCATAAGGTCAATGGCATGGAGGAGGATTGCAGAGATTGTTAGTGTTGAAAGTGGGTGAAGAGAGATTTGCACAACAATGTTTGATTGTGCTGCTAGCTAACTATGAACATCAAGCAACCTGAACTTCAAAACTGAACAAAGAATGTGTTGACTAAATGAAATGATCAAGTTTGCCCACCAAAGGATAGAAATCACCAGTAACATGCATTATAACATTGTAAATGATACACTAAGCATGACTTTCCCATGTAATATGCTACCAATTGGATTATGGTATCTTAACGTTACGATTCTCATATATTATAGTTTATGGCTCTTTCATTATACTGGTGTCATGACATTGATGATTATAGCTCACTTCCTATAAAATACATAGGTCTACATACACATGAATGGGTACTTTGGGTAAAGGAAATTGTGGCTTTGACATTCAAACATTGTTGGGCAAATCTCTCTTTATCCACCATCAACACCAACATCTCTGCAATCCTCCTCCATGCCATTGACCTTAAGATTTAGTCTTTGTATTCTAAAATCATTCTCAGCAAATAAACAAGGTAGAATTACAATGCTCCCCATGCCACATTATTTTCCTTCTTGATCTTTTTAATTAACCTACAAATTGCCTGCTCCTTATTTCCATGTACAGTACTGTACCTAAAATACAAGGGATTCATTTGCACTCAACAATTTCATGTCAGAAAAATAATGTAGAAAATCTGTCTTATAGTTAGCCTCATATACAATATCATTACATTGAAGAGCTCACAACTGGATGAAAAGGTAATGTTTTCATTTGAGAACGCAACACAGAAACACAGACAAATGAGACATATCCCCTTCATACCTTTAAATTGCAGAATTGTGATCTGTGATGAATGAACATTGACACTAGTTCATCTTGAATAATGTTTCTAAGTTAACAATTAAAACACGTTTAAACACTTCACTTCAATGAATCAAAATATAATTTCAAAATGTACAAATAATCTAACTTGTTTGAAAATGTTAGACATCTTAGTAAGTAGGCTATTATTATTACTAAAGCATAATTTCTGGTGAACAAAAAAGTCCATACAATAGGTAGCCAACCTTGCTCGAATCCCTGATCTACTGGGTGAGCAGGCTTCTATTCCAGCCCAGCAATAATACACATTATTATCAATTCATTAGGTTTGATAAATTGAATCAGGTTTGTTAGTGCTGGGCTGGGACAGAAGCCTGCACACCCAGCATACCTCCACGAGAAGGATAGGCCTTCTCCAGTTGTAATACGTTTGAAGCCTACATTGTGTGTGACTTTTAACTGTATTGTCATATACAACATTTGCTAACATAAGTACACATACAAACCCTGGCATACAAGGATGTGCCAGCAGTCTCTTGGGACATTCACTGGGACCTCCATCTGCAGACAGGCTTTCATAGCTCTCCTTATCTGAGGACAGACATCACAAAGAAACAGTCGTCATTTTATTACAATCAGACAGCCCTGAATATTATCTGTCTTGATAGTTTTCCTCTCTAGGGATTAAAACTGGAGAATATTTTCATAATGTCATCGCACAACCTGCCCTGTCAAACTAGTAAACCTACTCCCTTTTCTGACAGCTGGAGCAGAACATCCTTTCACCCTCTTCCACTGCTGTTATCTACAAATGGATTTGGAGCATGAGTTTTTAGTTTGCAAAGATAAATAGGCCTACATAACTAGCTGTAGTATAGCTAGCTGATAATACATCATTTTTAACATTTTCTAAATGTATTTACTTACTTACTTGTAGGTTCACGCCTACGCCCACGAAGAGGCCAATATTTTGGAGCGAAGTTGTCAAGCGGAGGAACCACTTATCGTCAGAACCACTTAACTCGGACAAAACAGAGATGCTTGTTCTATGTCCCAAGAAACAAAGAGATCTTCTGTTGAATCTGACAATTAATCTTGATGGTTGTATAGTCGTCTCAAATAAAACTGTGAAGGACCTCGGCGTTACTCTGGACCCTGATCTCTCTTTTGACAAACATATCAAGACTGTTTCAAGGACAGCTTTTTTCCATCGACGTAACATTGCAAAATATCAGAAACTTTCTGTCCAAAAATGATGCAGAAAAATGTATCCATGCTTTTGTCACTTCTAGGTTAGACTACTGCAATGCTCTACTTTCCGGCTACCCGGATAAAGCACTAAATAAACTTCAGTTAGTGCTAAACACGGCTGCTAGAATCTTGACTAGAACCAAAAAATACTCCAGTGCTAGCCTCTCTACACTGGCTTCCTGTTAAGGCAAGGGCTGATTTCAAGGTTTTACTGCTAACCTACAAAGCATTACATGGGCTTGCTCCTACCTATCTTTCCGATTTGGTCCTGCCGTACATACCTACACGTACGCTACGGTCACATGACACAGGCCTCCTAACTGTCCCTAGAATTTCACAGCAAACAGCTGGAGGAAGGGCTTTCCCTTATAGAGCTCCATTTTTATGGAATGGTCTGCCTACCCATGTGAGAGATGCAGACTCGGTCTCAACCTTTAAGTCTTTATTGAAGACTCATCTCTTCAGTAGGTCCTATGATTGAGTGTAGTCTGGCCCAGGAGTGTGAAGGTGAACGGAAAGGCACTGGAGCAATGAACCGCCCTTGCTGTCTCTGCCTGGCCGGTTCCCCTCTCTCCACTGGGATTCTCTGCCTCTAACCCTATTACCAGTGCTGATTCATTGGCTTACTGGTGCTCTTCCATGCCGTCCCTGGGAGGGGTGCATCACTTGAGTGGGTTGAGTCACTGACGTGATCTTCCTGTCTGGGTTGGCGCCTCCCCTTGGGTTGTGCCGTGGCGGAGAACTTTGTGGGCTATGTAAGTTGGTGGTTGAAGATATCCCTCTGGTGGTGTGGGGGCTGTGCTTTGGCAAAGTGGGTGGGGTTATATCCTGCCTGTTTGGCCCTGTCCGGGGGTATCGTCGGGCCACAGTGTCTCCCGACCCCTCCTGTCTCCAGTATTTATGCTGCAGTAGTTTATGTGTCGGGGGGCTAGGGTCAGTCTGTTATATCTGGAGTATTTCTCCTGTCTTATCCGGTGTCCTGTGTGAATTTAAGTATGCTCTCTCTAATTCTCTCTTTCTTTCTTTCTTTCTTTCTGTCTTTCTTTCTTTCTTTCTCTCTCTCTCTCGGAGGACCTGAGCCCTAGGACCATGCCTCAGGACTACCGGGT